>NW_005354632.1:2988874-3016814 GCF_000412655.1 Myotis brandtii | reverse complement strand
CCTCCCGACCTACCTCCTGCATCCCCTCACCCCCAGTGGCCCCCACCCATGCATGAATTCATACACCAGGCCTCTAGTAGTCAATAATATTATAATAATTATATATGAAGTCAGATGGGTACTAGGCTTATCTACTGATTACCTCATAGGTATATAAATGCCCAATCAATATGTTATATACCTGAACCTAATTTAATATTGTATGTTAACTAAAATAAAAAATAATGCCTAAAATAATATTATTAGGAGAGTAAGGCCACAGAATTCCTTTCAAGTTTTCGATTTTATAGATGTTCCGGCAAATGAAGAACTAAAGAACTAAATTGCTTTTAACTTCACAAGTCTAGAATGGTAAAAACTGGGGACTCATAAAAATAACTGAAAACACAGAAGCATATCTAAGTTGTGAGTTTTATTTTAGATTTAATGAATCAGGTCCTATCCGCTGTTTTATATTTGGTTCCTAAGCTTGTTCATCATAAGCATCATAAGCAGGCCATGCATCTGATCAGTTACATATGGAAAGAATTTCTCATAAATTTCTCCATGAGCCCACAGTATTCTGAAGCACTTCGTAAGAATTCCAGATGTTTAAAAGAAATAAACTTCTCTTTCCAAGTGTAACACATTTCAAACCTGCCAAGTCATAAGGATTCCAAGCTAATGGGTAGGAACTTACAAATGGACAAGTGTGAATAAAACTAGTATGTCCTCTTATAGTGAAAGATATGATCAGAAGCATTATGCTAGTTAGGATATATGCAGCTTGGGTTTAAAAGCTGATGACTCACTCAGAATGAGGAGAAAGGCTATGCCTTGTAAAATTCTCCCAACTCCATTTGTGTTAAATTTGCACTGCTATAGTATAACTAAAGGCCCGAAATTCATGCATGGGTAGGGTCCCTTGGCCTGGCTGGCGATCAGGGCCGATCTGTAGGGTGAGGGCAATTGGGGGACCCCCTCTGGCACATGTCTTGGCTGGCCTGGGGCCTGAGGGCAGCTCCTGCGTTGAGTGTCTGCCCCCTGGTGGTCAGTGCACGTCATAGCGACCAGTCGTTCCACCGTTTGGTCGATTTGCATATTAGGCTTTTATTATATAGGATAATAAAAATAGGCATTATATTGACTTCTTACTATTAGAAGACTAGTACAAAGAAATGGAATACCTGGCTTTAAGTTCAGGCTTGCCACTTCCTGGCTGGGAGACCTTAGCCAATTACTTAACCTTCTTCAACTCCAGTTTTCTTTTTACTAACTGGAGATAGTAAAAATTCTTGTTCTACCACATCACAAGATTATTATAAATATCAAATAAGATAAATTATGCTTTGTAACTAAAAAGCATTGTAAAATGTTATTCTGAATTACTCCTACACATACATATTGCTAAGCAACTTCTGTTAGCCTTCCCTCCCAAACAAATGAGGTACCATTCTTTGTGCACAGCACCTCATACTTTTCCAATTATCTCAGCTAACACATCATGTTTCAATATAACTACTATTCATTTGTCTGTCTGTTCCACTAAATTGTAAATCGTACGAGAGCTAAGTCCATGTCCTTTTGTTCACTACTGTATGCCAAGTGCCTCACTCATAGTAGGTACTCAGCAAACAAATATTGACAGAAAAGTTCCTCCTTACAGGCCTTTGCTTCCAAAATTCCTGATAAGGAAGATTCTTTTTTAAAAACTATTTATCAAATTTATTGGAGTGACATTGGTTAATAAAATTATATAGGTTTAAAGTGTACAATTCTATAACACATCACCAGTATATTGTACTATGTGTTTACCACCCAAAGTCAAATCTCCTTCCATCACTATATATTTGACATCCTTTTTCCTTGGCTACCTCCCCCAACTCCTTTTTCCCTCTGGTAACCACCACACTACTGTCTGCATCTATGATTTTTTTGTGTGTGTTTTTTTTGTCTTGTTTGTTCATTTGATGGTTTTAATTTTATATCCCACATGAGTGAAATCATATGGTTCTTAAGTTTTTCTGTCTGACTTATTTTACTTAGCATGATATTCCCAAAATCTTTGAAAGACTCTTTTTAAAAAATTTTGTATTAGTTTCAGGTGTATAGCCTAATGGTTAGACAATCATATACTTTACAAAGTATTCCCCCAATATTTCCAGTACCCATTTGGCACCATGCATAGTTATTACAATTGAAATGACATTTCCTATGCTATACTTTGCATCCCCATGACTATTTTGTGAAGTAGTGCCAATTAGTACTTCTTAATCCCTTCACCTTTTTCACTCAGCAACCATCGATCTATTTTCTGTATCTATGAGTCTGTTTCAATTTTGTTTGTTCATTTATTTTGTTCTTTAGATTCCATATATAAGTGAAATCATAATGTATTTGTCTTTACTGACTGACTTCTCTAAACATAACATTCTAGGTCCATCTGTACTGTCGCAAATGGTAAGATTTCATTCTTTTTTATAGTCGAGTAATCGTCTATTGTATATATGTACCACAGCTTTTTTTATCCACTCATCTATTAAACGGCACTTGAGTTGCTTCCAAATCTTGGCTATTGTAAATAACACAGCAATGACCACAGGGATGCATATATTTTTTCAAATTAGTGTTTTGGTTTCTTTGGATATACATCCAGAAGTGTAATCGCTGGGTCATAAGGCAGTTCCATTTTTAAAAAATATATATTTTATTGATTTAGAGAGAGAGAAAAGGAGAGGGATAGAGAGATAGAAACACTGATAAGAGAGAAACATCATCGATCACCTGCCTCCTGTAGGCCCCCTGCAGGGGATGAAGCCTGCAACCTGGGCATGTGCCCTGACCAAGAATGGAACCTGTGGTCTCTTGGTTCCTGGCTCCACACTCAACCGCTGAGCTACACCAGCCGGGCAAGGCAGTTCCATTTTTAATTTTTTGAATAGTCTCCATACTGTTTTCCATAGTGGCTGCACCAATCTGCATTCCTACCAACAGTGCATAAGGGTTCCCTTTTCTCCACATTTTTTTAAAAAATATATTTCTTTATTGATTTCAGAGAGGAAGGAAGAGGGAGAGAGAGACAGAAACATCAATGATGAGAGAGAATCATTGATTGGCTGCCTCCTGCACACCCCCCACTGGGGATCGAGCCCGCAACCCAGGCAAGTGCCCTTGGCTGGAATTGAACCTGGGACCCTTCAGTCCAAAGGCCGATACTCTATCCACTGAGCCAAACCGGCTAGGGCATCCCCATCTTCACTGACAGGTGTGAGATGGTTCTCATTGTGGTTTTAATTTGAATCACTTAGAAGATTCTTAATAGCAACTTGCACCCATGGATTCTAAATATTGACTGGTAAGAATGATAAAAGAAAATCACAGAAATACTAGAATAGGATTGTACTTATGATTACATAATTTTAAAAAATTCTTTAACCATGTGATCAACTAAAACAAATATCACTCACCATCATATTTTGCTAGGACTGCCTGAACATCTGCATAGGCCTGTAATTCTAAAAGTGATTCTAGGAGATTTTCATGGATGTTCCACATGGTAAGAGGAGGAAATTCTTTCATCAACTGTATTGTAAAAGGAAAAAAATATTAAAATTACAGCAAAGGAACTCAATGGAGTTGAATCAGATTCACTGAAATAAAAATTCTTTTGTTTCTTAACAAAACTGTGGAGACTCTATCCTTAAGCAATAATATCTTTTCATAAAAACTATCAATTAAAAAACAATGATTCTACATTAAAATAACTGGCAACTCAAACCACATTTTTAGTTTTTTGAAGAATATGAAGGTCCAGTTATCAAATTCACTTACATCTCTCATTATTTTTACTGCTTCTCTTATTCTTCCTAATTTTCTTGCACACATTGCCAATCTTCTTTTAATATAAGCCAGTACATTGGTATCTCTCCCTATTTAAAAAAAATGACACA
Source organism: Myotis brandtii (assembly GCF_000412655.1). Taxonomy (NCBI): domain Eukaryota; kingdom Metazoa; phylum Chordata; class Mammalia; order Chiroptera; family Vespertilionidae; genus Myotis; species Myotis brandtii. The sequence continues at coordinate 3,012,885 of NW_005354632.1, read as the reverse complement.
GCTATCATTTTTGTATTATGATTTTCTATTTCATTAACATATCCATTAATTTTATTTGCTTACTCTGGCAGCTTTAATTAAAATTAAATGTGTCAGAATGGAAAAATATTAATGATTGTTGTATTTGGGTGATGAACATTAAATGTGGGTTCATTATACTGCTCTATTTGTGTATATGTTTGAAGTTTTTTATATTAAAAGCATAATATGTATATATTGAATTACTTTTACCAATACCAATAGGTAACCTGAGAATATAGAAAGTAATCTGTGTATACTTGACAAATGCATGTTAATATTAATATAAAAGAAACACATACAATAGGGAGAAGTGACATTAACCTATTATTTTACATTTCTGCATAAACAATCTATTATTTTAACATTATTTATTGTTTTAACTGAATAAAGATTTTAAAGACAAAATTCCCATGGCTAGTGCAAACTTTTGCTCAATAGATACTAATAAACTATAAAACTACTTCTAGAAAGAGCAAACTAATAGTTCTGTAACTATCTCAACCATATTTGAGATGATACAAGGACAAACGGCTAAACTTTTTTTATAAATGCAGTTTCATTAGTTCCAGACTGCAAAATTATATATTCTCACAGTTGTGTTTTATAACAAGCATTAATGAAACATACTGTATACATCAATATTTAGTTAGAGAGAAAACGTAATCCAAATTTTAATTTCCACAAATAAAAGATTTAGAACTTAACTGCTAGCAGATAATGCATTATGTACACATATGTCAATTTATGGCCCACTATCTGCCAAAATCATGAAACTAAAACTCTCTGGCCACACAAAAAAAGCAGGAAGCAGCAGTACTACAGATTCTAACATATTTGGTAAAAGTGTCTCAATCATAATTGGGAGAGTATCTCTGTAAGGAGAAAGAAAGGACCTCAGTTGCTATGGCTCATAAGATCTCAAACACAACAGAGAAAAATCAACCACAGAAAGAATCCATGCCAAGTATGGCTGGTTTTTGTGCTAAAGGGGCCACTCCCTGGCACTATATAGAGATACATATAGTCTGAAGAGCAAACCAATTGATGTTCCCCTACGATTGCTTGGGGTAAGGTAAGGATAAAGGTAATAGCTGCTTGTCATTACTAGAAGGCTCTTGTGGTTCTCAGTTGTGTTCTCCAATGACCAGCCCAATTCTCACATGAAATAAATTACTATTAAGTCTTAGAGCAGCACATCTCTCAATAACAAGAGCAGATCTGTTTCCTTCCACAAGCATTCTCTAGCCAATATGTACTTTAGTCTTTCTGGCTTGTAGATATTATGAATAGATTATCACTTAGGAAAAGTAGCTACCTCTAAGTATTAAGTTTATTATTGTTGTTTTGTGTTTTAAACATAAAAGAGCCAATTGCAGGAAGTAAAAAAACTGGTAAAAATTCGTTCTTATTTGCTTACTCAGTTGGGCTTCATGCTGAGGACTTTGGTGCTGACACTGCTGCGACCGCTTATAAATCGTTTCTCCTGCCTTGAGTGCCTGCTTAAATAACTTTTCAACATCAACAATAGTTGTTGCTTCTTCCTCAGCCAGTAGAATATATGCAGAGGCACAGCTATGGAGAAAGCAAGCAAGACAATTTTAAGTAAAACAGTAAAGCAAGTATATCTCTTGGGTATGTCCCTTTGTTCTTTGTTATATTTCCCTGCCTTTCCCTACATTTTCCATCTCTTGAAGAATAAAAACAACTTCCATCAATATTTTAATTTATTAGGGGCATACTGGTATAGTCTTAATGTCTTATTTGCACATTTTTTCCTTTTCTATCTTTCTTTCCCTCCCTTTACTTTCTTTTACTTCTATATTCATTCTGATGTTATCCTGTATTTTCCTTTTGTGGAAGAGGGGAGAAAAGAAGACATATAAAGAATTATCTAACAGTTATTCAAGGGACTATGTACTCTAGTGGTCATGCCTGCTCTTAGTCACTATGTACTTTGTAATATCCATCAAATGGATAATGGAGGTATAGGAAAGTGTGATGTTTGACAAGAATATCACAAGGCCAATTAGGCACCTTTCCAATTCGACTCAGAAACATATTCCAGGACTAGACTTTTTTCACTACACTGATATTTCCTCTTTGTGCTGCCCCATCCTCTCTCGGCCTTATCAACAATGGCACTGCAACAAAACATCCCTTGATCTGCAGCCTACCCTTTCCTCCTACAGTTCTCCTCTCACCTGTCACACCCATGCTGACTCCAAGTTTCCCTTTTCTTCACCCCACCAAAACACAGATTTCTCTTTATAGCCTTTAAGTCAAAAGCTGGCTAATAAAATAACTTGTTTGGGACAAAAATAAAGAGAAGCAGAAAGTTTCCTTTCTATTCCCAGAAATAACTAGTTCATTTCTCTTCTAGAGACATCCTAGTTCTGATTATCTAAGCATAGATTGTCCAGTATTGTGGTCACTGGCCTCATGTAGTTACTGAGCACTTGAAATGTGTCTAGTCCAAACTGAGATGCACACCAGTCAGTGTATGGTCAGTGTAAAACGCACACTGAATTTTGAAGACTTAAAAGAATATAAAATACTTCATTAACAATTTATTTTTAATGTTGAATATATTTTAAAACATATTAATATGTTGAATGTAGCTAAATAAAATATATTATTCAAGTTAACTGAATATATTTTTTTACTTTTTAAATGTGGCTACCAGAAAATTTAATGTTACATATATGATTTGCATTACAATAGGGGAGAAATTATTAATAAAAGTACAAGGTGAGCATGGAACAAAAGTGATGGCAAGATAGCAACAAAAAATTGGGGACAAGCCCTGGCTGGTATGGCTCATTTGGTTGAGCATCATCCCATGCACCAAGAAGTCATGGGTTTGATTCCAGGTCAGGGCACATGCCCAGGTTGTGGGCTTGATCCCCAGTAAGGGGCATGCAGAAGGCAACCAATTGATCAATCTATTGATGTTTCTCTCTCTCTCCCTCTCCCTTCCTCTCTAAAATCAATTAAAACATATTTTAAAAAATTTTTTTTCATTGGGGACAAGACAGATCTTTCATTTGGAAGATGTAAATCATACCATTTCAGCATCCTTCAACTAATACCTTAATTTGAAGCATATAATAATTTCACTAATCAACAGAGACTTCTTCATTACATTGGATTAAATTAATCTGTCTATCCTTATGAATTAATTATTTTAGCTTCATAGTAAGTTTTGAAATCAGGAAGTAAGTCCTCTAACTTTATTCTTCTTTTACAAGACTGTTTTGGCTATTTGAGATCTCTTGCAATTCTAAGTGAATTTTATAATCAGCTTGTCCTTTCTGCAAAAAATAGCAACTGACATTTTGATTGAAATTACATTGAATTTGTAGATCAACTGGAGGAGTACTGCCATCTTAACAATATTAAGTCTTCAATCCATGAACATGGGATGTCTTTCCATTTATTTAGGTCTTCTTTAACTTCTTTCAACAATACTTTTTAGTTTTTAGTGTACAAGTCTTCTACCTCCTTGGTTAAACTTATTTTTTTTTTTTAAATTGATTTCAGAGAGGAAGGGAGAGGGAGAGAGATAGAAACATCAGTGATGAGAATCACTGATCGGCTGCCCCTCACTGGGGATTGAGGCTGCAACCCTGACATGTGCCCTGACTGGGAATGGAACCATGACCTCCTGGTTTATAGGTCCATTCTCAACCAGAGCCACACCAGCTGAGCTAAACTTCTTAAGTATTTTAATATTTCTTCTGCTATTGTAAATGGAATTGTTTTCTTATTTTCCTTTTCAGATAGTTCGTTGCTAGTATATAGAAATACAACTTATTTTTATGTGTTGATCTTGTCTCTTGCAACTTTGTTGATGTCATTTATTAGCTCTGATAATTTGTGTGTGTGTGTGTTTATGTGTGTATTCTTTACAATATCCTGCATGTATTATGTCATCTGTGAATAGTGATAGATTGGTATGCTCAATAGTGTACCAAAGGTTTCTTAGGTTCTGTTCATTTTCTTCATCCCTTTATTTTTATTTCTCCTCAGACTAGGTAATCTTAATTGATCTAAATCCAGTTTACTGATTTTTTTCTGCCTGCTCAAATCTGTTGCTGTATTCATATAGAAAAATTTTTATTTTGGTGATATTTTTCAACTCTAGAATTTCTATTTAGTTCCTTTTACTTATTTCTATCTCTTTCTACCTACTTTTTAATGGTGAGGCATAATTCTTCTATTTTCCTTTAATTCTGTGTACATGGCTTCCTTTACCTTTTTGAGCATGTTTAAAATAGTTGATTTAGACCTGGCTGGTGTGGCTCAGTCAGTTGAGCATTCTCCTATGCACTGTAAGGATGCCAGTCTGATTGTCAGTCAGGGCACATACACAAGTTGTGGTTTAATCTCCAGTTAGGATGCATGTGGAAGGCGATCGATTGGTGTTTCTCTCTCTTTCTACGTTTCTCTCTAAAATCAATTAAAAACACATTTAAAAAAATAAAAGTTTATTTAAAGACTCTGTCTAGAAAGTACAAAGTCTGGGCTTCCTCAAAGACAATTTCTATTCATTTCCTTTCTTTTCTGTGTATGGGGCATATTTTGTTTCTTTTGCATGTCTTGTAATTTGTTCTTGAAAACTGGGAATTTTGAATATTATAATCTGGAAACTCTAAAAATCAGATTTCTTCTCCTCCCCAAAGTTTGTTGTTACTGCTTATTGTAGTTGTTTGTTTAGTGACTTTCTGACTTATTTTGTAAAGTTCGTATTCTCTATCATGTGTGACCAATATTGTTAAGATGGCAGTACTCCTTCAGCTTAGTGGGCAGCCAGTAAATTTGGTAAAGATTGCCTTAAACACGTGGAACCAAAAACAAGTCTTTGCAGATGGCTTTGTGTGTGTTTTTGTGTGTGTGTGTGTTGGGGGCACACCTTCAACATTCAATCAGCCAGTTTATAATTCTGCCTTATCCTTCACTTTCTGTTTGTACAGAAGCTGAGAATTAGACAAACATGAGAGCTTAGGGTCTTCTTAAGCATGTACCTTGGGCAGGTGTGCAGCCTTTTGAGATTTTCAGGAATATGTGGTAGCTTTTCAAAATCTCTATTTCCAAAGTATCTCATTCCCCAGCTTTCCTCCAAAGCTTTGATTTGTCTATTTTTTGCCCCAACTTTTATCCCTTGCCCCAGGCAGCAGGAACTAGTGTATTTGCCTTTAAATGTTTTAACAAATGCCCCTCCCCCCAATGTAGTTGTGTCAGTACGGGGTGAGTTCCAAATTATCCTAAAGAAAGGCAAGTCCCTTGGGCTGGTCCTTCAAATAAACAACCACAATTCTTTGAGAATTAGGTCCATTCTACTTCTTCTGGAAGTAGGAACCTATTACCAGGATTTGGACTGTTGTTTCCAAGGGTGCCACTGAACTAGGGAGTAGGGGATGGGGCCAGTGTAAGTTAAAACATTACAAAGCTCTCTTATAGAAATTCAACTGGTTTTTTTTAATTGATTAAGCATTCTCCAAGTTGCTATAAAGTTTTGATTAGTTTCCAGAGTTTCAATAAAGTTGATTTACTGCTTTTGGAATTCCCTATACTACCATTTTTCTTCTGCTTTGGGAAGCTCTTCTTAATAAGGATAATATATCTGGGGAGAGAGGGAAGGAGGAGGAACACAGGGGACAATGCTAATTTCACATTATTCAGGAAGTATACCCTGATTAATCCCAACTGGGGCCATATTTTAGTATTAGATTAATACACATTGATCTGTCTCATTTAAATATTAAGTTGACTTCTGATTTTACATTTTGTCTTTTCAAAATATAAAGTTAATACAAAGAGCTATAAAAAATGCTTGTTAACATGAAAAAAATTAAGTTAGAGCTACATTTTACTTATCTTGAATCCCCATCTCATGCTTCCCATCCCATTAGTAACTAAAGTTCGCAGGGCTGAATGAATGCTTTAAATGAATGATTTAAACGAAAAACAAAATTAAAACAAGTGGCATAGTATTTTAGTACTCTTTAATATCAAGTATTATCACCAATTAGATCAGCACTCTCCATTTTTAAAGCATTGCTAGCATAATTTCTATTCAATGCACAGATAAGTTTACTTTCGGAAGCAAAATACATATCGGTGAACATGGCAAATTTTGTCTCTAGTATGCAAAAAGAGAAAGGGGATTGATTGCTAATGACTCCAAGTATCTAAGAAACAGACAAAAGGAAACATTAAATCATTTGCCTGGGTTTCCTTCAAAACAAATTTATTTTCATATATTTCAAACTTACTCATTGTTTAATTCTAAAGCTTGGTAGGCTGCTTTAATTCGAGATAAAGGATTTCTTTCCCTCCATGCCTTCTGCATAACTGTAGGAAAAATATTTCAAAAAGTAGATGAGATGTAAACATAAATAATCTTATGCAAAACACATGAAGAATGAGCTAGGAGAGTAAACAAAGACTTAAATAGCATGTTCTTAAATGTAAGAAAGAAGAAATTGGGGTGCTAGCTCACATTAACCTTATGAGAAATTTATATTAAATTTGGAAGTTTCACATATAATAAAAAGAAATATACTGTTTTTCTGGTCTATTTTAATAACAACACATAAGGTACTTAATCAAATTAATCACATCATTATACATGAATATTTACATACTATATGCATATAAAAATAGAGTTTGAGTGACATATTATAATCAATATGAAATATTCTAGCTCTTTATCATTTTGAAAAGGTTCTTTGGAACTGCTAGAAATATATAAAACAGTTAAAAATAAAGTCTTTGTCTAATCAATGATTCAATCTAGGAAGAATGTCTGAATTTACATTTTGTATTCAAAGGGGGGGGATTAATTTAGAATATAGTACATTTAAGGAAAATGTCAGTTTCTACAAAGACTCAACAAAAGCCTGAATTAGAATCTCTCTGAAATAACAATATCAGCTATCATTTACAGTACCAAATGAAAATTTCACACTAAGTAAAGTTTCTTAAAAATTAAACAAATAAAGTAGATTCATGAAACTATCTGGCCTATTTCAAGGTTGATAAGAAAAATAGAGAATCTATAAATGTTGTTTTTGGAATAAAACCCACAACTGTCCAGAAAGAATAATGTGGAAAATGTGTGAGTTTTCCTTTGGAAACAAAATATTAGTCTTGGCTTAGAAAATAAGACAGTATATTCTACTTGTGTAACAAAAATACATTTCTAATATCAAACATGTCACCAGCTAGCTGACAGCTAATGCTTCCTCAACTTGACAAACTGATGCACATCAGCACCCATCTGATAATAACCAGGTAAATAGCATTTTACTGAAACATTAAAATACAACATAAAATTAAATATTAGATTTGCCATTTTTGATGGTGGGTTCTCTTCTATAAGTTACATGATACAAGTCAAATTTTGTGAATCTTTACCAATATTTTATTTTTAAATTTAAAAATGTATTTATTTAGAAGCATTCAGAATGTCAACAAAACAGCTGCAACTTTTTTGCAATTACAGAATGGTATTCAGTTAACAGAACAAGAACTATTTCATATAAACTGCATCAGAGACAACTGATGATGAAAAAATTGCCATCCCCATATATAATTTGTGCTGTGCACCAACAAGAACCTGCTTTAAATTTCCATGGCAATTTACACCTCCATACTGTACCAAGCAAGGTTAGTGGCTACTGAGAATATCACCAGGACAGGACTGTCTAAAAACACATTTGGTAGTGTGTTAACCATACAAAAAAAGGACACAAATCTTACACAGCCTTACATTTCAATTTTTTTCTTCAGAAGGAGTGATTTGTGTATGGGGGGCGGGTTAAATGCTTTAAAGACAAGAAAAGAAAACTACGCTAGAACCAACTTATTTAGCATCATCCTCTTCTTCTTCCTCCTCCTCCTCTTCATCTTCGTTTTCTTGCTTTTTTCTTTTTCAGTCTTAACAACTCCCTTTTTTGCCTCATCAGGCTCTTCTCTAGCTCGATATGCAGTAATACCCTTCTTGTAGTTCTCCTTCAGCTTAGCAGCCTTCTTTTCATAAGGCTGCTTGTCATCTGCAGCAGTGTGATTTCAAAATCCCCAGCTTCTTTGCAACATCACCAATAAACAGGCCAGGATGCTCTCCTTTGATTTTGGAGCGATACTCAGGACAAACAAGAAAAAGGCTGAAGGAGGCCTCTTGGGTGCATTGGGGTCCTTGAATTTCCTTTTTGTTTCCCCTTTAGAAAGGATATAAGTTTTCATTTCTCTTTCATAATAGGCCTTGTCCACCTTTGCCATGTCTTCAAATTTTCCTTTCTCTTCAGCCGACATGGTCTTCCACCTCTCTGAGCACTTCTTAGAAAACTCTAAGAAGTTGACTGAAGTACTTGGGCACTTCCTCCTTGTGCTCTTCCTGGCAGGTTTGCACAAAGAAGGCATACAAAGACATTTTGCCTCTTGGCTTCTTAGATCTCCTTTGCCCATTTTCAAAAAAAATTTTTTAAATTGATTTAGAGAGAGGGAGAGAGAGAGAGTAAAAGAGAGAGCGAAGGAGGGGGAGAGAAAGGAGAGAGGAAGAGAGAGAGATGAGAGAGAAACATCAACTGGCTGCCTCCCACATGCACCCCAACTGGGGATCAAACCCGCAACCAGGCTATGTGTCCTGACTGGGAATCGAACCCCTACCTTTTGGTGTACAGGACGATGCTCCAACCAACTGAGCCACACTGGCCAGGAACTGCCCATGTTTAATTACTTTTCCTCAGGGAGCACACAGTCGCCAAGTGCCCGTACCCGCCCTGACACTGTCTCTATGGAGCTCAATATACTGTGAAGGCGCTCTTTACCAACATTTTAAATGGTTTGGTATTCTAGTATATTAAGAATATATCTCAATTTATTTAACCAATTCTCTTTTGATGGACAATTAGATTACATCCAATTTTTTTGCACCAGGCCTCTAATTTTTTTTCTAAACAGAAATATTGTGAAAACACATTTCAATATCTACCTTTGTATACCCGACCAAGAAGTGGAATGGTTGGTTAAAATGTATGCATCTTTTAAAAGATTCTGAATTTATACTCCAAAATTTCTCCCAATAAAATTGCATTAATTTACATTATTTCAGGCAGTGTGGAAGAGTGATTGTTTCCCTACTTCCTTACCAACACTGAATAATATCAGTCTTTATTAATACATGAAAATGATCTCATTTGCATTTGCATGTCTTATTTCTAGTAAGGTCATCAAATCCAGCTTTAAGCATTTTTTCTTATTCTTTTGTTTTCAACTGCACTATCCAGCCTCTCAATATTATTCTTCACAACCAATGCAGTTCTAAGTCAAAGGGGAAATAAAGTAAAGGAAGAAAAATATGTATTTCCTTCTAAGAAAAGGTTAAGGAATAATTTAAAGCAAAATGCTGATTTAGTATTCACCTGTCCACTTTAAGAGCTCTCAATATGCTTAAAAATAACACAAGCAGTTAGCAATTCAATCAAATTTATTTATTTTCAATTTAAATAATAGTCTAACATGCTAATAAACAGAAAAGACACTAGCATTTATCTCAAGATCAGGAATCACAAATATTAATGCCTACAAAGGCTAGGCAAAAAACATAAATGAATGAACTAAAAACATATGCACTGTCTAAAGAAGAATCACAGCTCAGGTCTAACTGATTAATGCCAAGTAGAAATGTAGGTCCAAGTATGCCATATTTTCCAAATTTCTAAAGTGTAAATCTGAATTTTAATGTTGTCTCCTAGTTTTTAAATGTTGAAAAAAAATACCATGAAAATGAATTATCCAAAATCACTATTGGCTGGCCTTGAGGATATGTTTCTTCTGTTTTAGATAAATCAACAGGATGAGAACAAAATCTACTAATGTAGTAATTTCTGATGACAATATTCAAGAGAAATTTATCATATCACACATATATACACATTTGTCTGAAAAGATCAATATGGAACCAACAGTCCATTTCTGGATTAGCATTCACAGGTAAAGTCTGTCCTTGACTTTGGTCTTTAGCTGGGATTATGTGTACCTCTAGAAGTACATGACGACCAAAGTGCAAGGACCAAAACAAGATGCATGGTTTTAAGAGAACCAGTTTCTAAAGCCTTAATGACTTAATGACTTAATGACTCTTTCCTATAACTAATCTATCTGAAGAATGTTCCTCTGATTGGTCTATGCATCATGCAGGCTTTCCATTCCTACCCAACATCCGCTTTCTCACTCCCCTTTCTCCTACTTTGTAAAAATAAGTCTTACTTCTCACCTATCCTGAATCTTCCCAAGGTGCATTGCTCTACAGTATAAAAATCTTCAGGTGCCAAAGGGACAATTTAAAGTTCAGGTTTGGGAGTAGCCATTTTTAATCAAGGAACCTATAATAGGGTTTCCACCTTTAACTTATTTTTTTTAACAGTGAAGCTCATCATTATTCTGGCCCTTGGATACACTGAATTCAAGTATATAGTAGAGTAGGGAGGGAGTGATAATGTTTACCAGTTCCATTTATCAGCATCCCACTCCCCTTACTATCAAAGAATGCATTCTCCTACAGGAAGGTCCCCTCACAATAAGGCCAAGAGGGCATTAGTAAGAAATAATAAAGGCAGTGGAATCTTATTTTGGCCGAGATAAGGTCTAGGCAAAGCTACAAGACTCTGAGACTCTATCTTTCTATCTTATAATCTGAATTCAGAAGAGAGTGGCTACCATAGGATGCATGTTAATATGTTTATCTGAATTGACAAATGAAGTCAGACTTTGTCAGAAAATAAGTCTGATATGGTTAGTAGGATTGACAATGAGAACTCAGCCAGCCAGTTAGATTATACAGAGGACATTTTCCAAAGTTGAAAGAGCCAAATATGGAGCTCCAAGGATTTGACAAAAATATAATTAAAGTACACAATACCATTTAGAACCTTATGGTCAAAGAAAATTAATTTTTTTATTTATACTAAAAATTTATTGTGGAAAACTCATATATGTGATAAAAGACTCTCAAGCACAAAATAATCATATTAAAATCATATGAAGCTTGGGATAGATATAAATTCCAGAACAAAAAGGACTTATATAAAATCTACTACTGTTAAAGGGTATTTATTCATGTATTTTTCAACAGCTAATGGTATGTATCAAGTCATTACATTCTTGAATTACATTCAAATATAGGATATTCTAGTTTCATTTTCAAATTTTTATATTTATAATACGTCAAAAACCATATTCTTTGCAATTATTTAACCTTATGATATCAACTTAAAAATATGTGAAGGGAGCCCTGGCCAGGCAGCCCAATTCATTGAAGCATCATCCCATACACCTAAAGGTTTCAGGTTTGATTCCCAGTCAGGGCACATACCTAGGTTTCAGGTTGGATCCCATGCCCTACAGGAGATAACTGATTGACATGGATGTTTCTCTTTCTCTGCCTGTCTCTGTCTTATTCTTCCTCTCTCTAAAAACACCCTTCAGTGGATTTTTCTTTTTTTAAGTGAAAAGGGATACATCGTTTTTCAAAATTCTCTTAGGAGGTATGTGAACAAAAATGTTTTAGGACGACAGCTTTAGTGGACAGCCATGGTTGCTATACTTTTGCCATTAAAGTAAACATTAAGCATATAAACATAAAGCAATTGCTTTTTCAACTATTTACAATTAAACCCTTTAATGTAAGAATACCGAATATCCTAGGGTTTCCTGCTACCACCCATCCTTAGTATATTTAATCCAGCAGAGATATCACAATGAACTCACTTCAATGCTGGAAAATTGGCTATTTTTCAGACCCTCGTTATTGGTGGGTGATCTTTTTCTGCCTGTCGATGTGATGAGTAATAGTGGCAATGTGGCAGTAGTTTAGTGGTTAAGAGCTAGACTTGAATTTGAAACCTAGCTTTATCATTTAACTAGAGGCTCGATGCACAAAATTCATGCAAGAGTAGGCCTTCCTTTCCCCAGCTGCCGGCACTGGCTTCCCTCCGGCACCCAGGACTCGGGCTTCCATGGCAGCCTCGGCTTCCTCCGGAAGGACGTCCAGTCTAATTAGCATATTATGCTTTTATTATTATAGATAGCTAGATGACTTAGGCATGTTACTTGATTCCCCTTTACCTCTGGTTCTTTTTTTTTTTTTTTAATTGATTTCAGAGAGTAAGGGAGAGGGAGAAAGAGATAGAAACATCAATGATGAGAGAGAATTATTGATTGGTTGCCTCTTGCATGACCCCTACTGGGGATCAAGCCTGCAACCAGGCATGTGCCCTTGATTGGAATCGACCCCAAGACCCTTCAGTCCACAGGCCAACACTCGATCCACTGAGCCAAACCAGCTAGGGCTACCACTGATTTTTTATTTTTAAAATAAGGCTGATAATAGTACCTACCTCATAAGATGATTAGTACATTTATATAAATTTCTTAGAACAATGCTTGGTGCATAATAAGTGCTTTACAAGTGTTAACTATTATTAGTGAAATTGCTGAAGACATCTGTGACACCAACACCACTCATTCATTCATACTTTCATCAGATAATAAATATTAATATTTACAGTATCCCAGGCACTGTGCCAGACGATAGGAATTCAAAGATGATGGAATATATTACCTGCTTTCCAAAGTTTCATACCCTAGTAGGGAGGACAAACATTAAAGCAACACAAGAACATTAACAAATAATTGTTTGTGGTTGAAAATTGTTTCATTGAGGTTTGAACTAAGCACTGTAGAACTGCAGAGAAGAAAGAAGATCCCAGAGAAGACTTTCTAGAGAATGTGACTTTTAATTTGGAGCCTGAAGGATAGAAAGAAGCAGAAGGATAGATAAGGAGGAAAAGGGCATTCAAATTAGAAAGCTAGCCGTACATTTAAGAGTCTCAATATTTTTTCTATAGAGAAGAGCTTAGAGAGAATTAAACAGACATTTCTATGATCTTCCACCACTTTAAATGCATCTCTAACTTATAACTGGAATAAAATTATGTCCCATTTTTCTCTACATGCCATGCCCCAATGTTTATACTTTATCTTACTCTTTTCTCGTATGTATAATTGCAGGTGTTAATTTTCCAGACCAAACTGGGTACATTTTTCTCTGCATAAGCAGTTGCTGCAGTTTATCTGAAAGATTTTTTAAAGTAATAGTAGAAGCAATATTTTAATAAAATAAATTCTTTATAAGAAGGAAAAGTAGTGTAACAGCCTAGTTTACAACCATAATTAGTTTCAATTTAATCTGGCTTTCTTATCAATAATGCAAACAACTCCAAGCCAAATAACTTTGTATATTATAATAAATAACTATAAAGAGCTTTAAAAATAATCTTCATGACCACTGCTTATCCCATGAACAGAGATGACACATACCTGTGTCTGAAGGACGTAAAAAGTCTGTGTCACAGGTGAAAAAGGTCTGATGGTCCTGAGCTGACAAATTCATGTCATAGTATGTAAGTGGCTCTTTACCAGTCACCCAAGTGAGTCTTTACCAAAACAAAAGAAAATATGTAAATCAAACATGAGAGAGTATTGATTTGCTATAACAGACACTATTTAAAATTCAAACATATGCTGCTAAAAATTCCATTTCAGGATGTTTTAAAAGCTTATTATAATGAATAAAAAAGAGATAACCTATACAAACTACTTAGAGTAGAACAGAACATAAAAAATGAAAAGGGAAAGGCTAGATTATTCAACAAACACTGTTTCAAAATTGGATTTGAAGGGATAAGACAATTTGCCTCAGATATATACCTTTTTAAGTATACTTCAGTACATTTTCAGTGATTTAGAATGATTAAAAGTAAAAGTACAAAGAAAGAAAAAAAAAACACAGGTTGATTTTCACTAGATATCAAGATGGTAAAGGGCTTTCAAAGCATAAAAGCAAAGAGGAACTTTTCTCAGATGTTACTAAATTAGAAATTTAAACTTTCATATTCCCCCGAGACTCACAATAGCACGTTAACAGATTGGCTAATAAATACATTTTAAAATGTGCAATCTCATTAGTCATTAACAAATAGCAAATTAAAACAAATAATTTTTACTTTCACCTATTAAATTGGCAAATATGTATATATTGTTAGGTGGAATATGGACTCACACATACTGCTAGTATCATGTAAATTGGCATTTATATTTCTGGTTCTAGAAATCAATTAGGCAATATCTATCAAGAATCTTAAAAATATTTACACCTACCTAGGGGATGGGTATACTAGTATATTATATTATACCATCCTCTCTACTTTTGTTTATTTTTCAAATTTTCCATAATCAAAATAAGATTAAAGGGAAGGGAAAAAACTGTTCACACCCCTTGATTCAGTAATCCCAGTGCTACAAATCAACTCTAAGGAAATAATCATATATGTGGTTAAATATTTATATAGAGAGATATCCCTCTAGTGTAAATGTTAACAGTGAAATCTATGACCCAGATAGGCAAGCAGTAGAGAAGGTATGGTAAATACAAGTACTAAAAATCATGTTTTTGAAGAAATTCTGTGGGAATTTCACACATTGTGATGTTGAAGTTTTGATTCTATACATGCATATAGAAGAGAGACTGGATGGAAATACTAATAGTAATTATTACTTAGTGGTAAAAAGAGGTGATCTTTACTTTCTTTTTCATACATCTCTTTGTTTTCTTCCCATTTCCTACAATGAATATACGTACATTTTATAATCTGAAGAAAAAGCACTTTAAAAGCACATTGTAAATATTATTTATATAAGTACTAAAGATGTTAAGTTATTTAATAGTATGAGTTGCCTTGTTATTTAACGTTTTTAGCTATTCTGCAAGAAATTATCATAAAGAGAAAAAGGAAATTCTTATTCACTTAACAGTTTTGCTAACCATTCTAAAACCATAAAAAATTAATTATTAACAATCTACATTATTCCCAAAATGATTTAAAGCAGTTAAAAATATAATGTATAATATACTATATAATAAAAGCCTAATATGGACATACATTATATTAGTTTCAAGTGTATACCCCAGTAATTAGACATTATATAACTTACTAAGTGATTACCACAATTAATCTAGTACCCGTCTAACACCATACATAGTTATTACAATATTGACTGTATTCCCTATATTGTACTTTACATCCCCATGACTATTCTGTAACTGCCAATTTGTACTTCTTCATCCCTTCATCTTTTTCACCCATCCCTCACCTGCCTCCTATCTAGCAACCATCAAAATGTTCTCTGTATCTATGAGTCTGTTTCAATTCTGGTTGTTTATTTTGTTTCTTAGATTCCACAAATAAGTGAAATCATATGGCATTTGTCTTTCTCTGTCTGACTTATTTTACTTAGAATAATACCCTCTAGGTCAGTGATGGCGAACCTTTTGAGCTCGGCGTGTCAGCATTTTGAAAACCCTAACTTAACTCTGGTGCCGTGTCACATATAGAAATTTTTTGATATTTGCAACCATAGTAAAACAAAGACTTATATTTTTGATATTTATTTTATATATTTAAATGCCATTTAACAAAGAAAAATCAACCAAAAAAATGAGTTCGCGTGTCACCTCTGACACGCGTGTCATAGGTTCGCCATCACTGCTCTAGTCAATAACATAAACTAGAAGTAAATTAAAAACACTAAGTAAAGTAAAAACTAGGATTGGGCCATAAAATGGAATCTGGAATGAGGCTACACTTGCTAAGGGTTAGCTACAATATGACCACACAATTATTATCATTGCAATTTAGACTTTTATATTAAGATAAACTAATCATTCAAAGAAGCATACGTGTTCTTGATACTAAGAAAAGAAACTTCTCTTTAAAACCTTCATGAAGTAGACACTGTAAAATATAACAAAGAATAGCCTAAAACCTTTTTTAATAAACACAGTGAGAAGTTCAAGGATCTGTCTCTTGCAGAATCCCTTAATACAGGCTAGTGGCATCTCTCATAAAAGCCTAGTTTTCACTTCCCAGGACTGACTGTCCTACACTATCAAGTCCTTAAGCACAAAGATTATTACTTAATCATTTAGTATCCCCATCATTTTACACAGTGCCCATACATAACAGACACATAATGTTTCTTGTTCAATGAATTAAATAACATGCCCAGTCTATCTCCAGGTAAAACACAGCCCTTCTCAAAATAAAAGTAAACTGCCCTAACCGGTTTGGCTCAGTGGATAGAGCGTCGGCCTGCGGACTCAAGGGTCCCAGGTTCGATTCCAGTCAAGCTCTCTGTAAAAAGTCAATAAAATATATTTTTAAAAATAAATAAATAAATAAAAGTAAACTATCTTTGGTCATAAGTTTCAAAAGATGTTTTCTCATTTAGTGTATAAACCAGGAGAGAAATGGATACAGTAGAGCACATAGAAAATGGCAATATAAAATACAATATAAAAGTACTATACCCTGGACTGTGGCACAAATGAAATTCATATTCACATTCAGATTGATATTTTCTAGTGAATGCTCAAATAAATTTTGAAATCGAGTACATATGCACAGGAATATACTGACATTTGTAATTTTTTCTTAATCTTATAAATTCTTTGAAAAGGCTTTCTGCCATAAACCGGGGATCAAATGTATACTTATTATGCATTATGAACACTATTATAATAAGTACTATCAAGATGCTGCCAACTAAACTGCTAATCATTTTATCTTACTAGTATATATCAGTATCTCCAACTAAAAGGGCTATGATATAGTTATAAAAACAAGTGTTTCCATAATACTTTTACTCTAAAACCAATGTTGTAATTATACTGAAAGCAAAATGTATTACCTCCTATATTCTGCTCCTCTGAAAAGGTTTAGAGGGTTTCTCCATACCTTGCATTCTAAAAAACAAAGGAGAAAAGGGAGGAAGTGAGACAATTTAATCAAATGCTGTTAAACCTTAATTCGCCAACATTTATTGTATAGGCACTGTATACTAAGTACAGTGCTAGCCACTGATAGCACAAAGATAAGTAAGGCATGGATCACCCTACTGTCACGGAGCATACAATTAAATCTAGTCATTCCCTTATTTCTGTCTTCACAGCATTTGGTTCATAATTCAATTATAGCACTTACCATATTATAATGTGATTATCTGTTTGGTTTTAAGTTTCTCCCTTTTATTTCTTTTAAATGTTTTATCGATTTTAGAGGGAGAGGAAGGGAGAGGGAGAGAAACATAGACGTGAGAGAAACATCGATCAGCTGCCTCCAGCATGCCCCCTACTGGGGAGGAGCCAGCCACCCAGGCATGTGCCTTGACCAGGAATCGAACTAGGAATTGAACTGCCGACCTCTCGGTACATAGGGAGGATGCTCAGTCAACTGAGCCACACCGGCCAGGGCCCTTTTATTTTTGTAATTGATTTTTGTTTGAGAGAGTGAGAGAGAGGAAGGGAGAAAGAGAGAGAAACATTAATTTGCTATTCAACTTATTTATGCGTTTATTGGTTGACTTTTGTATGTGCCCTGACTGTGGGGATTGAACTCACAACCTTGATGTATGGGGATGACATTCTAACCAACTGAGCTACCTAGCCATTATTTGCCTTTTGAATTGTATTGACTTGCACTCAACCCTGAGAGTGAGAACTTAAATTTTGTGCCCAGGCACCTGACATACTTCACCCTAGTCCCAGTACTGCAAAATTGAGCTGATGGTATAAAATCAATGGTGGGTAAAACTGCTAGTACTTTAGCCCGAGTCAAGGCAGCGACACCAAATCATACTAGTCGTCATTGGATTCGTTACTGGCTAGCCCAGTAAAACAAGCAATACCAAGTATGAGGATTGTCCTCCTGGCCTAATCTCCTTCCTGCTGATTGGACTGTGGATATGATAGGTGGAGCCAGAGTGGCTGTCTTAGACCACAAGGCCAAACTGCATTTGGAGACGGCAGGCTAACAAAATAGGAGTCTGGGTCTCTGGTGATTCTCACTCTCTAGGTCGATATATACATGGATAGACAAACTTCTCTCTATTGTTGTGAGTTTCTATCTCCCACAGCTAAACACAACCTTAACTATACAGCTCTAAAGACTAACTATATAGCTTTGAAAACATTAGATAAGTAATCACCTGACACATTCTGTCGGCTGTTTTCACTTTCTCTGCTGCTGGAAAGAGAAGCTGGCTCTGACATGCTTCTTTCTGTTCCTCCCATCAATGGTCGCAAATGGTTTACCGACACTTGCTCAATAAAAGATGTACCATGTTTATGGAAGTACCACCATTCAAATATCTATGACAAACAGAAAACATCTTTCACTTAATACAGAACTAATAAGCAGATATGAGCTCAAATTAAAACATTATCTCAAGATGTTCCTTTAATTCAGCATTTTAAATGTACTCTCCTTCCAAAAAAATAAGCCAAATATAAGATTACCCAATAACATATGCGAGCAAAAATGAAATACTTCTTTCATAGCTTTGTCATGAAATTTAGACAAGCTTAGGCAAAATGAAAAGAAATACATCTGTAAATAAAGCATTAAAAACAATAAAAAGGTTTAATCTATAGATTATGTTATATTACATTGTCATTTTATTCTATCTGTAGCATAATTGAAAAAAAAAATAAGTTTGAAACAACTAGCATGATGGATTAGACTAGGTTTAGAATGCCCCCATTTGACTCCCAATTTTGCTATCTACTTACTAGCTTTGTGCTTTGGGCAAGTCACTTAACTGCTAACCTCTCAGAACATCAATGTCCTATCTACTAAATATGGTTAATAAGAATTATAAGTGTCCCTTGAGAAAAAAAGTACTATTCCAGTCTTTGACAGTATTATCAATGTAGGTTAAGGATGAGGTTGATTCCAATTTTGGACCATTTAAAAATCAGGATATTCACTTCTTTCTGTTTCCATGGTTTATCACTATTACAAAAAGAGGAATCAAAAGAAGCTCTTTGTGCTGAATTAGCAGAAAGTTTCACATTTGAACACTCCAACTTTCTCAATTCCCTTTGCCTGACTCTTTTGGGTTACAGCTTAAATGACACATCATTGGGGAACTTTTCCTGATTCACAAACAGAAAGCTGTACTCCCACTGGATCTTGTTATTATCCTTTGATAGTAATAGTTTCACTTGTAATAATTAAACAACTGATTTTGTTGCTATCTTTCAAGCACCCAAAGAACACTACCCCTTTAGGGAGGAGTAACACAATCAGCACAGCTAGCTTCCTCATTTCCTTCCTTACTAAAGAATCACTATTTCAGTGAGGCCTTCCCCAACTTCCCTGTATAAAATGTCAGCCTTCTCCTCTGACACTTCATATGCCTTTTTCTGCTTCATTTTCTCCTTTAGCACTTACCACTAATAGTAAGAACATACTATTTGTTTTACTTATTTATCTTTTATTATATATTGCTCTAATATAATGTAAGCTCCACAAGGATTTTTTCCCGTTTTGTTCATTGCTACAAGCTCAGAAACACTGTGTGAAACCCTCTAGGTACTAAATTTTAAAAATGTCAAATGAATCAATGTCCATAATCACCTGTAGACCACATTTCGTGAGGACAGAAGCTGTGTTTATCTGCTTACCATGGTATCCCCAACATCTAAAAGAGTGCCTAAGAGATAAAAGGCTATTTATAAATATTTGTTAAATGAATCATCAATCAATCAGGGACTTTATAGATTAAAACTGTTCAAATGACTAGTAACTAGTTTTCTATATTCTGACTGTAAAATAATTTTAATACCTTCCTTCTCTTGTCTGTGGACCACCTTCCCTTACAAAGTCAACTGATAGACCAGGGGTGGGCAAACTTTTTGACTCGAGGGCCACAATGGGTTCTTAAACTGGACCGGAGGGCCGGAACAAAAGCATGGATGGAGTGTTTGTGTGAACTAATATAAATTCAAAGTAAACATCATTACATAAAAGGGTACGGTCTTTTTTTTTTTTTAGTTTTATTCATTTCAAACGGGCCGGATCCGGCCTGCGGGCCGTAGTTTGCCCACGGCTGTGATAGACTATTCTCTACCCTGTAGCAGACAAATGTGCTGGTATTACTTTACTTAAAGAATAAACAAACATATCCACACTACTTAAGAGACTACAATCTCTTTAAAAACTATTTTGCTATGATCTGTGAGACAGAGAGAGGTATCAGTTCTTAAACCTTTAAGAATGGTATTTTTTGCTTCAGTAAACAACAGAACAAACATGTTAAAAAGATGCCAAAAGTATGATGTCATTTTGTACACTGCAGCCCAATTACTTCATGGACCAAATGCTGTAACATTTATAGGACAGGGCTAGAAAATCAAGGGGCAGAATTTTTTCTATCATGCCATTAATGTCTTATGCTCAGTCTATAATGGCTTTTCCTGCTTTCTTTTACTGAGTTAGCAGGCAGTTAATCACCACCAAATATAGCCCCAGATTGGCTTCTTTTACTAAGAAATGGGATAAAACTTCTTTAAAACAACCATAAGAAATCACAAAGCAGAAGTTATTCATGTGACAGAAAAGACAAGATTTATATTACATCAGTCAGGGACATTAATCATAAAAGCAACAATGACAAAATGTCTGTCCTTCACTATATGAAGTGTTGGCAGTTTTTTAATTAGTTAACATGTTAGTTGTTTTTATTTACCTTTTGAGTCAACTTCTTAACACAAATGAGCAATAATAATTGCTAATACTTACCAAGCATAGTGCCAAGTTCTTTACATGCATTAATTCTCACAACAACTGATTTCAGAAAGAACATCTATTCCAGCTTTAAATAACTAGCTCTGGTTCACACCATCCATAATTGGTAGAGCTAGGATTCTTACTCAGGTTTACCTGACTTCAGAGGTTCTAACCATTACACAGACTACCTCCGAAACATACCACAGTGTATGTATATATGTAAGTGTGTGTGTGTATACACACATGTTTGGTAAGTCCAGGTGGTGAAAGAAATTATAAACATAACCTTTGCTAATGAAAACTCATCAATTTTGCAAGAGCGATGACAAAATTTAACCTTTAAGATGTTTCCTAATTTTAAAACTTTGGTTTAGCCCTAGCCAGTTTGGCTCAGTGGATAGAGCATCAGTCTGCGGACTGAACAGTTCCTGGTTCAATTACAGTCAAGGGCATTGTACCTCAGTCGCAAACTCGCCCCAGCCCTTGTTGGGACATGCAGGAGGCAACCAATCGCTGTGTCTCTCTCACAGTGATGTTTCTCTGTCTCTCCCTCTTCCTTCCACTATCTCTAAAAATCAATGAGTAATATCCTCAGGTGAGGAGTAACAAAACAAAACCAAAAAAAACTTTGGTTTAAAAAGATCGTATGTATCCCTGCTGGGTAGCTCAATTGGTTAGAGCATGTGCCAAGTTGTGGGTTCAATCCTTAGTCAGGGCACATGCAAGAATCAACCAATGAATGCATAAATAAGTGGAACAACAAATCGGTGTTTCTTTCTCTTTTCCTCTCTCTAAAAATCAATAAATAAATAAAATTTAAAAGATAATATATAGCATATATATAAATTTCCCCTTATAAATCAGGAGATTAAGACTCAGAATTTAGCCCTAACCAGTCTGGCTCAGTGGAGGGAGCATTGGCCTGCAGACTGAAAGGTTCCAGGTTCAATTCCAGTCAAGGGCATGTACCTTGGTTGTGGGCACATCCACAGTAGGAGGTGTGCAGGAGGCAGCTGATCAATGTTTCTCTCTCATCAATATTTCTAACTCTCTATCCCCCTCCCTGCCTCTCTGTAAAAAATCAGTAAAATTATTTTTTTTAAAAAGGCTCAGAATTTATGTGATTTGCCCAGTTATAAGCCAGTAAGTGGCAGAGTCAAGACTTAAAACCACATCTTCTAGTTCTAAAACCAATGCTTTTTCTATTACATCAGCTGTTTAAAGATCATTTATTTTCTTTATTTTGACTCATACTGTATTGACTAAATATGCTTAATTATGAATGGACTTTATAAATCAATACATTTTGAGGCTTACTGGTATATTAACCCATAGTTTTCATCCTGAATTCCTCAATAACTTTTAAGTCAAGAGGAAAATCCTTTTCTTGTCTGGCATTTCACTTTAACAAAATGGTCAAGTGTTAGTCCTTCTAAAAAAAAGACAAAACCGAAACACTCCAATACAAATGCTGTTATTTCTACTATAGCTGGAGAGCACCACCTAGAGATGAGAAAAAAGTACAGAAAAATTCCTTGGCCATGCACACCCTAATACTTCCTAAGATTTGTATGTGTAGCAATACTTTTCCAAAGTTTCTTCCATTACTAGGGATGGTAACAAAAAGTATAAACTTGAAAAAAAATTTTGAATTAAAAATGCAAGCTGGATGAAATAAGACAAGAAAAAGCTGAATTAAAGTTAAATTGACTTCTTTATTGTAGGACTTCTCAGAATAACAATAGCCCAAATTCATTAAATGTTCACTCTGTATGAGCTACCAGTTTGTTACTAACTTTTACACACCTTACCTCATTTAGTCATCATAATCCTATGAAGTAGATACTGTTATTACCCCCCAGTTTACACCTGAGAAAACTGGGGGATATAAAAGTTAATTAACGTGCCCTAAGTCACACCACCAAAGTGCGGGTTAACCTGATTCAAATCCTGCTCTTAAACACTCCAGAGAAGATGACTGGCAGCCTATAGGCTGAATTCAAGACACAGATAAATTTTTAGTTTGTCCAATGCTGCCAACATTAACATATTGTGAGATTTTATATAAAAACTTGTGTACCAGGTTCTCTTGGGATCATTTGAAAAGCTGGAAAATCTGGTAATAATGGTCCACAAGTCTACATGGCAACAATCAGCTTTAGCCCTTCCTAGAAGTAGCATGCATTGTCCAGTCTACCCAGCCCACAAAGTAAGAATTCAGTTCTTACACTGTGCCCATTTCACTCATTTTTGTTACCAAGATGGGCCCTGCAAGCATTTAAATGCAATTCACCTCTCAATCCCCTACATAATGTAAGTCTTTTATACACAACTGCATACTGTCAATCTCTAAAAGTGGAGAGGAGATGCGGTGGCTTTTTCAAGATACTGAACACATTTTGAGGATGCTGATCTACACGTATTTATAATTATTGTAACTGTATAAAGAGTTGTGCTCTTTAGATAAATACAAAAGCATGAAGGAAATGGAAACTACTTACAAATATTAGTCCTGATATCAAAGAACATGTCCCTGTAAGTGCCACATAGAATTTGGACGTCAGTGAATTTAAAAATACTGTCACTGCCAAAAGGAAAAAAAAAAATCAAAGTTTAAAAAAAATGCAAATTCAAAGTACTCAAGTTACAAATATGCAGGTGTCTTTACAAGTGGGGGAACATAAGTGGATTAATATCTAGTATGACATTCATTTGAGAAAGTTGTAATTTTTTAAAAGCTACTTTAACGTCCCATTGTATGCTACCCTCAAAAAAAAAAACTTGCTTTTCCGTGGCCAGGAGCTCGGCTGGTGGCCAGGTAGCTGGGCTGGTGGAGTAGCTGGGCTGGTTCGAGCAGGGAAAACAGCCCAAGGAGAATAGCAACAAACCGAGAGCTCCCTCCCTGCTCCTGACTCGCTCAAAGTCTGGGTCAGACTCTTCAAACAAACTGTCCCATAAATACTTTGGATTTTAGACATAAAAATGCATAATACTTCACTAGTCTCATCTAAATGGTGTACCTGGTTAACACGTAGGAAGATAAATGACACACTTTCACTGAGTGGAATAACCACCAGTAGGCACTTCATTAACCGGTTACAGAGACCACCGCATTGGCTCCACCAAACCGGGTAGGAAGGCCCAGTTATTTAGCTTGTTTTTGTGTTCGTTGTATCTGAATGTACATAATAACTATGTTCAAAAAAAAAAAATCAAAACCATTTCGGAGCATTATCCCAGCATTCCGTGCCATCTCATGGGACA
Organism: Myotis brandtii; assembly: GCF_000412655.1. Taxonomy (NCBI): domain Eukaryota; kingdom Metazoa; phylum Chordata; class Mammalia; order Chiroptera; family Vespertilionidae; genus Myotis; species Myotis brandtii. Next base: position 2,988,907 of record NW_005354632.1, on the reverse strand, counting down.
GAAAGGGGGGCATTTAAACCGCAGTCGCGACCT
>NW_005354632.1:2987484-2987871 GCF_000412655.1 Myotis brandtii | reverse complement strand
AGGTTTGGAAGGTGAAGGAGCGTCCCTGGGCGGGGGCTACCTGCTCCTTCCGAGGGCGGCCCGGGGCGGATAGCGGCACCTCCTCCGGAGAAACTGGGCTGGGATGTGACCCCGGAGTGAAGTGATTTCGTTTCCATGCGAGTGAGGGTCACCCTTCGCCCCCATTTCCTGGGCTTTGAGAAGCCACCGGCCCAACAGGGACCGAGCAGCACTTAGCCCCTTGGACGGGGAAAACTTAGAGGAGTAGCAAGTGCTGTTTGGTCGGATGGGGCTCGGGCGCCAAGAGCAGTCGAGACCCGCTCCCGCGTCCCGCAGATGAGAGGGGAAGTGAATGTAACTCAGTGAGGACGGCATTAGACTTAAAATCACTTCAGCCAAAGGCTACTG
>NW_005354632.1:2986918-2987187 GCF_000412655.1 Myotis brandtii | reverse complement strand
GGAGAAAGAAGCCGCTCAGCCCTGCAGGCGTCCGCCTCCCGCACTCGGGACGCTTTCCTCCCGAGGGTCTTCCCCCTGGCGCCCCGTGGCCCCAGTTCCCCATTTCTCAACTCTCTTCCTCCCGGGCCTGCGGCACAGCCCGCTGGCCTTGCTGCCAGAAAAGAGACTTTTCCCTTATGGAGTCGTGGCTGCGGACTCGCCTCTGTAATTGAGAGAGGGGACGATGGTGATGTCGCGACCTATGAAACAGCAGTTGTACCGCCTTGAGC
>NW_005354632.1:2957212-2986871 GCF_000412655.1 Myotis brandtii | reverse complement strand
GATTGAGGCTAGTTTAGGGCGGGTCACTTCCTGGTCTGGTGGCCCCTTCACTTCCCTTCCGCCCCTCCTTCCCCTGGAAGTGATTCTGCTGTCACGACTCCTGGACAGAGCGGTCCCTCGGTGGTGCCCGCCTCTCCCCGGGTCCCAGGAGCTGGGCTGTCCGCAGTGACCCCCGTGGGCGCCTCCGGGCGCCGGATGTGAGCACCGTCTTCCCTGCAGACGCTCCCTGGATCGCCTGGGTCTACCCCGGGCCCCGCCGGGACTCCATCCCTTGCGTCTGATAGCCTCTTGATAATAGTTGAAAAATGGTTTTCGGTTTCTTGTTAACCGATTAAGATTCGCCAACGGGTTTTTGTGTGGGTGGTTGTGTGTGTTTTTTAACTCCAGAATGGTTTTATAGAGCACGTAAACCTCAGGGTAACGCGTTCAAGCCTGGGCAAAAGCATCGTGCCTCCTCTGATGCTCCCCTGCGATGTCTGATTACAGTGGAGTTTGTCAGTGTGTAATTTGTGTGCTGCTTCCTTCAAAAGTGTCTTAAATGCAAGAGCATATTCTGTCAGGTGGAATAACTTTTTTTTTTTCTGACAGCTGCGCATCTTTCTTAACAGCTTGTCAGGCTTTTCGGTAACTATGAGATTTTAGGGCCTGCGGAAATTAGAATTATTTCATTAGGTGACCAACTTTATATCTTTTTAACAACTTACTGTGTGTGTGTGTGTGTGTATACATACATACACACCCTACACATACGCATGTGTGTGTATATATATATATATATATACACACATTTCAGAGAGGAAAGGAGAGGGGGAGAGAGAGAAACATCAATGATGAAAGACCATCATTGATCGGTTGCCTCCCGCACGCCCCTTCAGTCTGCAAGCTCTATCCACTGAGCCAAACCCGCTAGGGCAGTTGACTCACTTTAGGACAAGAATTATGTCTTTTGTTTCCTATAGTGGCGTGCAAAATGTGCACGCTTGAGTGCTTTGTAAATGTATTTCAGCTCTTCCTCTCTCTTTTTTTTCTTTTTTTTTTCAATAAAAAGATTGGGATGGTGGAGGGGACTATTTATGCTCCAGGAGTCCTCTGCACAGAATGATTTGACACAGTATACCTACATATGGCATGCCATTTTGAAATACTGAGGAATGTGCTAAACACTCACAAGCCATTGAACAGCGCTTTAGCGTTCAATTTTCTCGTTCTTGGAAATTCCCATAAACATATAAGTTTGGGGAGGGAGGAAGCATTTTATATGAACTTGTGCTGGAGAGAAAACTGTAATAAATGCTTTTTCTAAGGCAAACAGTTATGATTCAGATGAAGTAAAATACAGTGAAAATCATAGGATAACAAAACATTTTTTAGTCCAACTGATGGGTCACTTATTTTAAGCAAAAATATTGTTACAACAAAATATCACTAAGTATTTAAATAACAATAAACAGTAAAGTTTGAAGTTTATTGTGCCCAAATAGTACTATATTTACCAGTGCTGTCAGGTTTTTGTCTTTGACACTGAGTTAGAATGCCTTTTTAATTAAATTTGGAAAATATATGTGTATTTCAAAGTGCAAATAAAAATATCTTTGAATATTGTCAGTGTTTAATAACATTCATAGTATTGATTTTATAATAATAGATCTGACCTCAATAATAGATGAGGTTCCTTTCATCTCCCAGCATACCTGATGTGTTGCTTAATTTTAATGAAGAAATAGTAAGGAAATCAAAATTAGTAAGGTAAATCTGCCAAAAAAGCTGATGAATTTCACGTTCAGTAAACAGTTTTTAAATTAACCACATTGTCTTCATTAGTGTGGATAATTAAGAATAACTGCTATAGTAAGTGTCTCAATAAATCCATATGATTTGAGATTTCTGATATTTTGTTAGATTCTTATTCACAGAGATGAAACTGATAGTATTTCTCTGTTGTGGATCTATAAGTAGAAAGGAAGGGCTTTGGCTTGTAAGATTTCTTCACTTCTCTTCAGCTTCATACCCTACTTGCCCCCTTTTCCAGGCTTCTGCATCCTTTTAACTGAATTCAAGAATTGAGAAAGTATTTTTCTAACAAGACTTGTTGATATGAATATCTTAGGATTCAGAAACATAAGTAACTCTTAAATGAGATTCTTATTCTATAAAATTTTCACAACCACAGCACTATTACAAACAAATATTTAAAAATATTTTTAGCCTTAATTTGGATTGGTTCTTCCATGAAGGAATTCTAAAGTTTCCATTTTTTTCTGTTTTTAACGGAGACCTCAACTGCATTTGATTTGGGGTTGTTTTTTGTTTTTTAAGGGATATATGTCATGAAGCCAGTACAGTTTTTTATTTTTGTTACATTTTCTGAAAGCAGTGAACATAGAGGTGAATTTCATGATGATGGTCTCTGATTTCCTTGCAAGTATTTCTATAAAAGCTAGTAAGATCAACCATTTTCATAACTAACTGCTGAAGTTTTTATCACTTTATAAAGAGGAAGTTGGGTTTTTTAACTTCTGCATTGTTACCTGAAATGGTCATGATGAGCTGCCTAAATAAAACAGGAAGTAGAAAGTGTAATAACTTGTAGAAATAAGCGCTTTCAGTCTTATCCTCCGGTTCAGTTTCTGAGAACGAGCTCTACACTTCTAGTTACTAAGACCCTTCAGTTACTTTTTGGTTCCAAAAGCTTAACAAGACCAAAATGACAAGATACGGTAATTAGGAAACTTGAAATATGAGATGAGCAACTTGTTTGGGTTCTTTGCATGTCTGTTTCCTTTATTTCATGATTCAGCATTTTTCTTATCCTCAAGATTTTATTGTCACATAATAAAATAAAATATGAAATTTAGAGCTGGATCAGTGGACTCTTTTTCTTATCTCCTCCCAGTTCAAAATGCTTGCATCTCTTAATAGCCAGCATTCTCTTAGATGGCAGTTGGGCTCAACATATTCAGGCCTCAGCACAATCTTCTTTGTAGTTTTAGCCTTTTTGCAGGAAACCGGCTTAGTCTGCTCACCATAGCCACTCTGCTTCCTGTCACAACGCCACTGTCCCTGCACATTCAGGGGATCATTGCCCTTCTCATGCTGTGTTACTTTCTCGTGTTGGAGCTTGCCACACTTCTTACAGAAAGTCTTGTGGGTTTTAAGAACATTCACCGTGTTTGCGAGAGCACTAAGGGCACAGAAAGCTGATTCAGCATCTTAAAAAAAAATGCAGAGAGAATTTTAAGGCTGAAAAACAGTGCAACTGGCATATTTTTCCCCTTCAGCCTAACTAGTGGAATATTTGTGTACAACCGCAAAAATACCATAACTGAAAAGTGGATCTGTATGCTTTAAGTTTAGACAATGATCCCATCTTTAAGGCACTTTTTGAGGAACAGTTTTATCAAAATTATTTAGGAGAGATGTGGAAAATGTTGTATATGAGTGCCAAAAGGCCCTATTAGAGCTCATGAAACTACTTACACTTTTAAACTGGATTTCCTTGATTTTGATTACCTCCTTGATTGACTAGAGGAGTTATTACCCTTATCAAGTAAACCCTGAAGCTTATTTGCCGTGGTCTTTTCTAACAAGTCATCAATTAGTATTAACACTACTATTCTTTTATCTTCCGTTTTTCCAGTTCGCTTTGCTGATGTGTATTCATATAATCTGTTATAAAATCCTTGGACAGGAGCATAAATTTTCAGCAAGTACAAAATCAGATGCCCAATCTTTGGTTAAGTATAGGTTTATTATAATTTATTTTAGAACATCTAGCAATTTTATTAGGACCAGCCTTAATGCGAAGCGAAGTAGTGTAATATGTCAGAAAATTCAAACCCCAGGTTTGTCTGTTTCAGAAGCCATGCTTTTTTCACTACACTTTATTCCATGTAACAGTGATTGAAAAGAAAAACAGAATAGGAGGCCTTCATTTACTGAATTATAAAGGAGATACTGTGATGTAGTGGGAAAGAATGATTCTGAGAGTCAGGAGATTTGGCCTCTCTCTCCCTGCTGTGCTTTTAGCCACCAGTGTGATTTTGGAAAAAATCACTAACCTCTATAGGCCTCAGTTTTCCTATAAAATTGGGAGATAAGAGGAATTGGGTGAAACCAGCCGAACAGAATTTAATGAACTTTTTCAAACTCTGATTTTAAAAATATATGTTTTAAAATTGAAACATTAAAATGTTCGAGGAGTTTCTGTCATCTGCATTTGCACATTTGCCCTAATAACAAAACGGAATTCCTTGGTAACTGAAACCATGTTTTTATCCAGTGCCTAGCATAGGACCAGGTAGATAGTGTAGGCACAACCTATCGGTATGAATGAGACCAATTAGTTACACCTTCATTCATTTTAATATTTCCCCAACTCATGCTCCTTCATCTCTCTCTTCTCTCCACCCCCAACTGTTTCTGATAATCTCTAGATATTTCTTATGTTCAGGTTGTGTCCACACTCTGGGTGCCTCTTTCGGTATTCCTTGTCCTTGAGCATCTGCTGCTATTATTGGTGCCCTGCCTTGTCACTACTGGGAACATTTGACACCCCTCCACCTCTCACCCCCCGGGAGCATTTTTCCTAGTAAATCCTATAAAGCTGCAAAGCATTATGCATACCAAAATGACTATGTGTATATACTTCTAGCCTTGCAAAACCCCAAATAAAAGTATTCCCTTCATCTGCTATAAATCCCCTCCTTTAGAACCCAGAAAAACACTAGGATCAGATATCATTTGCTCTTTCCTCTCTCCAGTGCACAAATCTAAGAGTATAGGTTCTCTCATCTTCTTGAAATAAATAAATAAATATCCTTATATGGATCATCTTCTGAAAATAAGCCTGGATAAGGAAAAGTAGTTGTGATACTGAAGACAATGTGACTGCTTTGGGATTTCTGAACTAGGTGATAATTTTAATATGCACTTACTGTTATTTTCCTTTCTGCCTGCATCAGAACCTCCTGTTAATCTCATCATTTCTGTTCATCCCATTATTCTCTTTTAATCACACAAGCTCAGAACATTGGCATTATCTTTTTCACTTAGTCTTTCCTCTCATGTTCAATTAGTATTCCAATCCCGTTCATTCTTCCTTTTATTAGATTCTGTTCCTTCATTTAAAAAAAAGTATTTTAGGTATATAGGAACTATAACCACATGCTTCAAATTAAAATGGTAGAAAAAGGCTTAAGTAAAAAGTCCCCTCCCACCCGTTTTCCAACCACCCAGTTCCCCTGAGAGGCAACCAATATACCAGTTTCCTTTGTATCTTTTCAGTTAACAATATATCTAACCTGTCCACATTCCTACTACTATTGTCTGTATTCACATCATCTGTACACTGTATTGTGTGTCCACCACCCCAAGTCAAGTCTCCTTCCATCATCATTCCCTCTACGCCCTCCTCTACCTCCCTTCCTCCCCCACCAATTACCACACTGTTGTCAGTGTCCATGAGTTTTTTCTCTTTTATGGAAAACTTTTTTTTTTGATCAGTAAAAAAGTTGCCATTATTTATAATTATTGATGAAGATTGTAATAATGGAGAATATAAGGTGACTAGGACCTAAAGGTTTAAACAAGGGATATATTTGCCCGGGCTGTGTGCTCAGTGGTTGAGTGTTCAATTCTTGGTCAGGGTATATGCCCGAGTTGCGGGCTCGATCCCCAGAGTGGGGTGTACAGGAGACAGCTGATCAATAATTCTCTCTTATCATTGATGTTTCTATCTTTCTCCCTCTCCCATCAATCAAAAAAGTGTATTAAAAAAAGTAAACAAGGGATATCTATCTATATATATAAAAGGCTAAGTAACCAACCGTGCGTATTCTGACTGGCTGGCCAGCCAGCACATATGCTGTGCACTGGCAATTTCAGAATAAACGTTGACTCATGCATGTGCGATACATATAAAGCTCTTGCTGGCGCCAATCACACGTGTGTTTTAATTTTATACTATATTATATATACTATTTCGACATGTAATTTTTTGCAGTAATGTAATTACTGCACGAATCTTTCTTCTAATTAATTTCCTTTCAATGTGCACAAATCCATGTACTGGGCCACTAGTATTGAAAATGTTATAATCTGCTAATTCCTCTCCTTTTTATCTGTTACTCTTCATAACTCTCTTTCTATAAATTTTATTTCTCTAGGTACGCATAGCTGCTAAATTCATCACTCATGCACCCCCAGGGGAATTTAATGAAGTATTCAATGGTGAGTAAAGATTGGTATTTAGTTATTTAAGCCCTCCTTAGTAACATAAGCACTCATTGAGTACTTGTTAACTCTTTTAATCCTTACAACATACTATAGTTATAGCTAAAGAAATCAATATTCAAAGAGGTTAAAATAATATACTCAGTGTCACCCAGCTAATACTAGTGTCAGAGCATACTGAGGTCTGAGTCAAAAACATGGTATTAACACGTAAATTGGGATACCTATTTTTATAAGTATTTCTGTCCCAGACCGCGGCCAGCAAGGCTAGAGGGCGGACGACGAGTCCTGAGTAGGGGCGACAGGGGATTGAGAAAAAGAACGAGACAGACACAGAGACAGTAGGGAAAGCTGGGACCGGGTGGGACAGCTGCCCTCTGATGAAAGGACAGTGACCCAGAGCTGGTGCAGCACGTTTATTATATACAGCATGAGTCTAGGACAGTGGTTCTCAACCTTCCTCATGCCGCGACCCTTTAATACAGTTCCTCATGTTGTGGTGACCCCCAACCATAAAATTATTTTCGTTGCTACTTCATAACTGTAATTTTGCTACTGTTATGAATCGTAAATATCTGATATGCAGGATGTATTTTCATTGTTATAAATTGAACATAATTAAAGCATAGTGATTAATCACAAAAACAATATGTAATTATATATGTGTTTTCCGATGGTCTTAGGCGATCCCTGTGAAAGGGTTGTTCGACCCCCAAAGGGGTTGCGACCCACAGGTTGAGAGCCGCTGTTCTAGGATGTTTTACTAGAGTTTAAGACAAAGGAAATTATGTGAAATCATGGTTAAAGATCAAGCTGCAATTCTTCATTCTTGTGACTTCTTTGTAATTGTCACTCCTGGCTGAGCCCGGATAATTGTGTCCGTTCCTTGCACCTGGCTGAACTTAGATAATGAAACCCACTCCCCGGCACCTGACCTAAGGGTCAGGCTGACAACATACCTGCCTCTGGCACGGAATGTTTCCAGGACGTGGCTCTGCTGACGCCACTGGATTCATCCGACAATTAGCTCATGTGCCTTCCCAGGCACTCTCTACATATTTTATGTGAGAAAAGATTTAAAGTAGTTTAATATCAGTAAGTGTAAAAAGAATATTAAGTTGTTTTCATGGTTTTTTATCTGTCATTATAAATCATAGCTTAAATTTCTTCAGTGCTTTCATTCAGAAAGTGCCATAGTATAGGAGATTTTCTAGAGCCATTGGGACTAAACTGGCTGCATCTGGGAAGTTTGTTATATTTGCACATGTCAGCTTGTTACCCTCTCAAGATTCTCATTCATTAGATCTGGGGTGGAATCTGTTATATCAAGTTCTCTCAGGTGATTCTGAGTCACAGCCAGTTTGGGGATCACTATTCTAATACATTTACAACCTTCCATATTATTCAGTCTTTTTTTTTTTAAATATGTTTTTATTGATTTTAGAGAGAGAGAACAGAGAGAAAAACATTGAGTGGTTGCCTCCAGTAAGCACCCCAACCAGGAATCAAACCAGAACCTGGGTATGTATCCTCACCAGGAATGGAATCAGTGATCCTTTGGTGCAAGGAACGATGCCCAAACAACTGAGCCACACCAGCCAGGGCCTATTCACTGTCTTAACATAGCTTACAGCATGAAAAATGTAGATGAGGCATCTTGAACTTCACAATAAAAGCAATCATCATAATCTCAATTTATCTTAAGGGGACCCTTAAGTAAAATCATAATCTTTGTGCATCTTGGTTCAGTTTAGCAAACATTTATTTTGAAATTCTAGTTTTACATGAGAAGGTTACCTATTTGAGAGGGATTGTGTGATATTCATCTGTATCTGACCCAGCATCATAGAACAATTATAATCTCCACTGATAAAATTAATGATGTAGAGAAAGAGTAAGTAGAAGAACATATAAACATTTACTATAAGGAGTAAATAATGCAACAGGAAAATGAAGACATTCTGTTATAGACTTGTTTGTAGATTTTGAGCACTAACAGCAAAGAGAAACAAATGCAACCTTTCTAGTCTTCCACATTGACTGAATGTAAATTTTCAACAACTGAGCTTTTAGAAAATACTCCTTTGACTTGACTTTATCTGACTGATTAGTTCAGATAAATTCTTAATAATATTAATGGTCTTCATAATTAGACGTCCCTTGTTTTATTTTTGAGAACTGAATGTACAGTACCATGAAAATAATTGATACCAAATTGGTGTGACTCGGTTGGGTGCCCTCCAGTGCACCAAGAGGTTGCTGGTTCAATTCCCTGTCAGGGCACATGCCTGGGTAGCTGATCCATGTTTCTATCTCTCTCCCTCTCCTTTTCCCCTCTCTAAAATCAATAAAAACATATTTTACAAAAAAAGAATTGGCAAGCTACCTGTGACCTCAGGGCTGGTTTTTATTGGCCTGCTACACATCTGGCCTCTGCCAATCCTTTCTTTCAGAAGCTCCAAGAGTCAATGGCCTTCAGTTTGTAATTAGTGTTCCCCCTTGGAATTAATTCTTGGTAGTTTCTAGTAACAAAAGAAAAGTGACTAGACTCTTAACACAGCTTTTTTAAAAGATTATAGGCTCCCACGTGAGATTATTCAAAGAAAGATATGTTCAGCAACTTCACTGCCACTGACTAAATGTGCCCAGCTTTCTTAGTCTGATGTTACAGATAAACTTGCATTTCTTTTTTTTTTTAATATGTTTTTATTGATTTTAGAAAAGAAGGAAGAGGGAGAGAGAGAGACATTAATGATGAGAGAATCACTGGTTGGCTGCCTCCTGCACACCCCTTACTGGGGATCAAGCCCGCAACCCGGGCATGTGCCCTTGACCAGAATCGAACTCGGGACCCTTCAGTTCCCAGGCCGACGCTCTATCCATTGAGCCAAACCAGCTAGGGCAAACTTGCAATTCTTAATCTGATTTTAAAGGATTCTTTAGATACAAAATTAACAGTCCTTACTTTAACCTTCTGTAAACCATGTTTTTCATTTGTTAAGAAATTCTTTGAGAATTATATGCAAATCTATGAACATGAGCAGCTATTTGTTTGCATTTTTAGAAGCAATATATCCAAAGACTGATCTTTCAAAATCTGATTTTTAAAAAGTCAAATTTAGATCCCTGGCCAGGTAGCTCAGTTGGTTAGAGTGTCGTCCCACCAAGGTTGCAGGTTATCTCTGGTCAGGGCACATAGAAGAAGCAACCAATGAATATATAAATAAGTGGAACAACAAATCAATGTTTCTCCTTCCCTCTCTCTCTCTCTCAAATCATAAATTAAAAAATTTTTAATCTAATTTAGAAATCTGCTTAACTCTCAAGTTTGTCCTATTGAACATTGTAATTTTAACATCTTTTAACAATATTTTTCTTCCTCAGATGTTCGGCTACTACTTAGTAATGACAATCTCCTCAGGGAAGGGGCAGCACAGTAAGTATCTTTAAAAGTCTGTTTATAGTGTTATTCTAATATTGCATAAACTATGTTAATAGTAAACTGACACCCTGAAAACTTAGCTTAAAGTACTTCAAAATGAAGCAGTTTATTTTAGCAGTTTTAGTTGTTTTATTCTTAGAGAAAACATGTTTCACCAAAATGTTTACTTTCTTAAAGCTTATTATATTATTTTGCTTATTATATTATTTTACTTATTAGTTAAATATTTTGGTGTGAATTTCCCCCATTACAGCAGAGTTAAATGTTGGCTCTTGGGTTTTCTCCTATAGTTCTTTTAGCTCCTGTTGAATTTTTAAAAAACAGTTATAGAAAGATTAGGCTGCAATTGAAGAATAAAAATGTTTCTCAAATTGCCAAAGAATAGCAGATATTCATAAAGTGAATTTATGGTAAGAATTAACAGTAGAGCCCAGACGATGTGGCTCAGTGGTTGAGTGTCAACCCATGAACCACAGGGTTGCAATTCGATGCCCAGTCAGGGCACGTGCCCTTGTTGCGGGCTCATTCCCCAGTAGGGGGCATGCAGGAGGCGGCCGATCAGTGATTCTCTCTCATCATTGATGTTTCTATCTCTCTCTTCTCTCTGAAATCAATAAAAAATAAATAAAAGAATTAATCATAGAATAATAGCACTGTTATTCTACCCAGTCATTGACTTATCACTTGTCAGGCTAATCTTTATAAAGAAGCATTTTCATTTTGTCTTTGTTTTAAAAAAGTTACAGTGGTAGCCTTAGCTGGTGTGGTTCAGTGGATAGAGCATCAGCCTACGGACTGAAGGGTCCCAGGTTCAAGTCCAGTCAAGGGCGCATGCCCTAGTTGCGGGCTGGACCCCCAGAAGGGAGCGTGCAGGAAACATCCGGTCAATGAGTTTCTCTCATCATTGATGTTTCTATCTCTCTCTCCCTCTCCCTTCCTCTCTGAAATCAATAAAAATATATGTTTTTTTAAAATGTTATAGTGGTATAGGTTTGCTTGTTTTGTTTTTGTTGCGTCTTCAGTTCTAAATACTGTCTAGCTTTCAAGGCCCCTGGTTATCTGGCTTTATCACTACTCTCCTTTACTCTTCAGTATATTTTATTTAATTTACTCTCTATCCAACTGGTCCAGAGTTCCTTTGTAAAGAGGAAAACATAATTGGATATGTCTGGGAAAGGGTGAGGTGGGGAGATGGGATAAGGACTTTGATGCAGAACATCAAATAATTATGAATGCATTTGGTCTGAAATATAATTGGTTTAGATGTTAACTATAGAAAGCTGTTAAGCTGCTGCCTGGGAAACAGTCATCTTCTGCCCTGTCCATACTGCTTTTTGGAACTCATTTTGGGACCAGATTCTACAAACCTAAAATTTGCACACCATCACTATAATTATCATTATGAAAAATATCCTAATTATACATTGACTTAGACACACACTAAAGAGACATTCTAATTTCCCTTAGGTGCATAGATTCTGCCATAGAAAAAAAACATTAATGGCTGGCTAGTTCAACCCGTTTACCCTGTGCCCTTTCATTGAAAAAATCTCATCTATGTTTTGTCAACATTTGGTTATTCCATCTGAATGCTTCTAATAATGAATTCGCTATTTCACAAGGCAAGTTCTTTAGTCTTCCTGCTTTATTGGTCTTAGTTTTATCCTTGAGAGCTACCCAAACTTAAATCTTCTCTGTACTTGGTAAGGGGGATTGGGAGTGGGATGTCAAGATCCAAGGATGAGTACATCCTAAGCCTGTTGTCCATTTCCAGTTAGGAGTGACAGTAGAATTTGGTGTGAGTTCAGATGCTTCAATAGTTTTAATTACACTGACAATAATGCTTTGTATTTATTAATATTCTGGTTCTTATGGACTCTAGATTCTTGGAAAACCTCTTCCTAAAGGAGAATGTCTTATGCTCAAATATTTGATTTTCCATACAAATGAAGAGTTCAGTTTTATTTCCAATAATGAGGTACTTTGGTCCCTTGGTCCTAGTCCTCATAGGTAGCACTCAGTAAGTGTTGTCCCAGTAATTATCATCCTTATCATTGCCTTCTATGTAAAATGAAGAAGGCTTAAACAACCTAGGAGTTACCCTCTTTCCTGGATTTCCACCAGAATCATTCTCTGATAATTCCGAACACTTCTGCACTAAATAGGGTTTTGTAGACCATGTTAAAGAGGAGGTTTTATTCTGAGAGAGATAGGAAATTATTAGTGTTTTAAGCAGAGAATAACATGATGACTCTTACATTTTAGGGTAATCACTGGCTGCTATGTAGGGGTGGGCAAAGATTGAAGTAAAATGAGTGCTTAGAAGACCGAGTGGTTCAGAGATAAATGGTGGTGGTTTGGACTAGAGAAGCAATTTTTAACCAGTATGCTACAAGAATTTTTAAAACATTCAACACGTGACCATTTATTAGGGAGCACTGACTTCTTTTCCCTTAGATTGTCAAATTTTAATAAATGACAGTAGCCTACACAACAATAGCTATTTGGTGTGAATACCCTGTCTTGAACCATAAATATATAGGTCATATAATATAGTTGCATCTTATCGGTCACCTTGCATAATAAGGTTGTAACTGATTAGTTAATTCTTGGTACCAGAAATCCTTATATACAAATACAGGTACCTAATTTTTTAAAAGTCACTTTGGAGCAAAAAAGATAGGTAATTAGTGTGTGTGTGTGTGTGTGTGTGTGTGTGTGTGTGTGTAAATCAAAATTATACTTAGAGTGACAGTGGTAGAATTGGTGGGACGGAGTAAGACTCTTAATATGTACTCAAGGTAGAACTACAAGATTTACTGATGGATTAGATGTGAAGTATGAGAGAAAGAAGAATCAAGGATGATCTGATGGTAACAGATTGTAGTGTAATCTACACTCTAGGACATACCCTAGAATGAAGTACTTATTTATTCCCTATTCTTAAGCTTTTTAAAAAAAATAATAAATATGAACACTTAATTTATATTTTCTTCTAAAGAGCCAGTGTATTTAGCACTTATTTTGCTACATGGAGATATGGTATTATAAGGAAATGATTCATTAAAAGACACAACAATAACTTAGGATGAGAAGATTGATGATTAGCCTTAACTATTTGATGTTCAAATATTTGTTACTTTGGTTTCTCTTGAAAAGTCTAGGAAAGATTCTATGCTTTGCTTAAAAGGAGTGATCTGGCAGATGTTTTAGCGGGTTAAAATTGGGCTGGAGAGATGTTTAATTCTTCTCTTGGCAAGTGAATTGTGTGAGAGGACTGATACTGCATAAGCATATAAGTGTATTATGTTTTTTTTTCTGTTTGTTTGTTTTTTAATAGATTTTATTGATTTTTCATAGAGAGGAAGAGAGAGGGATAGAGAGTTAGAAACATCAATGAGAGAGAAACATCGATCAGCTGCCTCTTGCACACCTTCTACTGGGGATGTGCCCACAACCAAGGTACATGCCCTTGGCTGGAATCGAACCTTTCAGTCCGCAGGCTGACGCTCTATCCACTGAGCCAAACCGGTCAGGGCTATTATGTTTTTTTATACTGAAGCTTATTTCCATCTTTCTTTTGCCTTATCTTTTACTTTAGCTTACTTTGTAAGATGTACTAGGAAGCAATTGAAAATGCAGATTTAAGCAAAAGATGAAAACATGAATAATAAAAAATATGAAAAATAAAAAAAGAAAATACAAAGTTTCATAAATCTAGCACCGAAGAAATAAACAATATGAGGCATGTACTTTGAATCTTTATTCTATCCCTTTTTTTTTCTTTTTTTTTTTATAACCTCTACTCAGCCTTAGGTTCTCCTGTGAGACTTGACTGATGCTCAACTCTCACCTCACTCTCCCCATGTCATATACATTCCGGTACATTTAATTTTTTGGTATTTTTTAAAAATATTTTTATTGATTTTTAGAGGAAGAGGAAGGGAGAGAGAGATAAACATCCATGTAAGAGCAGAGCATCAATCGTCTGCCTCCTGCACACCCTCTGATGGGGATTGAGCCTGAAACCTGGGCATGTACCCTGACGGAATCAAACCAGCCACCTTTCGATGCACAGGAGGATGCCCAACCAACTGAGCCACACTGGCCAGGGTGCCTTCCAGAACATTTAATTATGGTCTCTCCTACCTCAGAGCCCAGAACAAAGAATACAAGATTTCCAGAATAGTGCCTCAATGGAAGATACTTTTTGAATTACTGAAAGCTCCTATCTAAATGATTAAACTGTTGGTAATTCACTATAATCAGATAGCTTAAAATTTAGGAACCATCCAAATGTGAGCTGTGTTGGAATTTAGGAGTGGAGAGGAAAAGGGAATTTCAGAGCTTAGTGCACTTCTGAGATGCTGTGGAGAGGAGTTCCTGCGGAAAGCTGGAAGACATTACAGTATCACCAGTTGCCTAGAGATAAAGGGAAAAAGACCAGGGAGTGTTTCACCTTCTCTTTTGCTATTATGTGAAGTACGTTTTGTGTTTATATATAATTCTTTCTTTTTTATTTTTTCACTTTTGAAAAACAGTGCATTTGCCCAGTATAACATGGATCAGTTCACACCTGTGAAGATAGAAGGATATGAAGATCAGGTAAAAATTATTTCTATTTCATAGGCTATGCCTGAAAGATAATAGAAATCCTATAAACCAAAGTAGATATAAAAATGGCTAATTTTGTCAACATTTCCATATAAGTAATAACCAACTTAAAAATATAGTCAAAAGGAGATCAGATTCTTAGCCATAACAGCAAAAAAAAAAAAAAGATATTACTTGGACAATTAAAGATGTATGGTTTATTAGATATCACAGCATATAACAAAGAATCAACCACAGTGGGTCAACTAAATGGAGATCTTATTTTTGTTACGTAGGAGTTCGGAGGTAATAGGGCTGATATGGCAGCCCTGTGGTGTCATCAGAAACCCAGGTTGCTTCTAGCTCTATTCTGCCATTCTTAGGTATGGTTTTCATTATGCCCTCAAGATAGCTGCTCCATTTCTGGGCAGTGAATCTGTGTTCCAGGAAAGAAAGAGGAGGTAGGTTTGAAACGTGCTATTGGTCATTCCAGAAGCCCCTTCCAATCGTATGTTTAAATAAATGGAAAACAATAGATTTAAGTGTCATGTTTCTGGATAAGAAATATAAATAATATGGAAAGCTTATCTGAGTAGAAATATCCTATATAATAAAAGGCTAATATGCAAATCAACCGAACGGTGGAACGACCAGTCGCTATGAGACACACTGACCACCAAGGGGCAGACACTCAATGCAGGAGCTGCCCCCCTGGTGGTCAGTGCACCAGAAGCCAGGCTCACAGCTGGCGAGTGCAATGGCAGTGGTGGGAGCCTCTCCCGCCTCCACGGCAGCATTAAGATTGTCCGACTGACAGCTTAGGGCTGCTCCCCCCTAAGCCATCAGTCGGACATCTCCCAAGGGCTCCCAGACTGCGAGAGGGTGCAGGCTGGGCTGAGGGAACCCCCCAAGTGCATGAATGTCATGCACCAGGCCTGTAGAAAATGATATGAGAACATTTGTTTTTCAAATAGATTTTATACAGTTCTTGTGAAAATTATTATTGACCATACAGCAGTATTCTGATCAAGAACAACAGTGAAGGGAGACTGCTAGCAAACATAAAGACAAGCAATGGGTGGAGAAACCTTAAACCTAAGTATCATAAACAGAAGGAAAAGGAAACAGTTCCTAAAATGTATAAGATTAATCTAACTGATTTTCAGTGCCAGCTATATATCTAGATTATTTCTTGGGTTTAAAGTTTATCTGTTTTTTTTTAAAGAAAAAAAAATAATGTAACGGCAAGCCCATCCCTCTGGGTGTCTCTTAGTGTTTCATGCCAGAGCAAACTGACCTTGAACCATTACCTGGCCCCTACTCCTGGGCTGTAGTAGGAAATGGAAAGTGAATCATAACTTGAGTAATAACGAAACATTAGAAAAATTTGTAAAAGAAAGTGGCTTCTGCATAATAAGTTTTACAAATAAGATTTTAAAAGGAGGTAATATGCACTCAAACATCTGTAATAATAAAAGCGTAATATGTTAATTAGACCAGACAGCCGAACGACCTTCCAGACAACCTTCCAGACGAAGCCGGGGCTGCGAGGGCCGAGCTCCTTGCACAAATTTTGTGCATCGGGCCTCTAGTAATAGATATAAAGATTATTCAGATACCTAAGGATGATGTCAAGAGTTCATTGAATAAATAAGGAACAGACATGAACCAACTGCACCCAGTAGGGGAATATAAAGCAAACTTGGAAAAGTGTTAGAGTGCCTAGTAATAGTAATTAAAGAAGTGCAGATTAAAATTTTAATGTGATATATTTACCTTTTAGTTACAAAAGTTGCAACATTAAGAAGAAGCTTTATGAGGGTTAGACTAAAGAATAAAATTACTTGATGGAAATATTGGTAAGGAAGAAATCTGACTAAATGAAAAGTTAACTGTCTTCTTCAGAAATTTTATTTGCTTTGTAAAATGTGTCAACAGCTGTCTTTTTTACAAAAGTTACTCATGATTGTAATTATTCTTTGGAAGGTCTTAATTACAGAACACGGTGACTTGGGTAACAGCAGATTTTTAGATCCCAGAAACAAAATTTCCTTTAAGTTTGATCACTTACGGAAAGAAGCAAGTGACCCCCAGCCAGAGGAAGTAGATGGAGGTCTGAAGTCTTGGAGAGAATCCTGTGACAGCGCTTTAAGGGCCTATGTGAAAGACCATTATTCCAGTGGCTTCTGTACTGTTAAGTATCTGCCTGTTTCATTATGAGAGTATTTAATTGCTTTCCTTTACCCATTCTTTGAGGGCATTAGCCAGCCAAATATCACTTCTTTCTTCTTAGGTACAGTCTCCTGCATTTTATTCCCTGAATAATGTTTGAAAGGAGTATGAATGGAAAATTTTATATGGAAAATTATTTTCTTAAATCCCAGTTGCATAAAAATTTTAAATCTTAGTCAATGTATCCTATTTCACATTTCGTCAGAAATTACCTCACTCCCACCAAGGAAAAAAAAAAAAAAAAGGCCCTAGCTGGTTTGGCTCAGTGGATAGAGCCTGCAAACTGAAGGGTCCCAGGTTGCAGGCTTGATCCCTAGTAGGGGACATGCAGGAGGCAGCCAATCAGTGATTCTCTCTCATCGATGTTTCTCTCTCTCTCTCTCCCTCTTCCCCTCTCCCTTCCTATCTGAAATCAATTAAAAAAAAATTTTTTTTTTAAGTCATCAAAGGTCTTTAGCTTAGACGTGTTTCTAACTATGAGCTAGACATCTTCTATCAAAATTTCCCAATTTGTTAATGGTACCACCCACCATCTTTCTAGTTACCCAAGCATGCAAGTACTTACTTGCTTTTGCCCTTCACTTGCAGTATATTGCTAGACCTTTGATTGTGCTTCTGCATCTTGCTGTCCATTGATACTACCCTAACTTACTGCCTAGATTAATTCCGTGGCCTCCTGATTAATATTGGTTATTTAGTTCTGGAGGCGATATAACAAACAAAGATATAACAAACCCTAGTTTCTTACCTGAACGTTACTCATCTTTTATTCCCAGTCTCTACTTATGAGACCATCATCTGTCTTATAAGGTCCAGCCTAACTGGCACCCCCTGTATCTGAAACCAGTATTTCTCTCTGTATTCCTGTACCTCTGTCTCATCTAGAACTTAATATGTTCTGCTTAGTGTTCATATCCCATGAATTCTTTTGAATTTTCAGCTCATCCTCTCTGATTCTTTATTTCCCCAAAAGATTTAACGATTTAGCACACTGCTTTTATGCAGCATTTGTTGTTAGATCAAATGTGTTTTCAGAGTCTAACTTTTTTTTTTTTTAACAATAGGTTTATGCTAAAACTATAGATGGGCAACAGACCATTATTGCATGTATTGAAAGCCACCAGTTTCAGCCTAAAAATTTCTGGTAAGAAAGTAGATGTTCTATTTGTATCTCATTTATATTGGAAAGGAACCAAACCAGATTAATAAAGTGCCCAGTTAAAAGTCTGAGTTTGCCCTGGCTGGGTAGATCAGTTGATTGAGCGTTGTCCCAACATGCTAAGGTTTCAGGTTCGATCCTTGGTCAGGGCACACATAAGAATCAACCAGTGAATGCATAAGTTAAATAACAAATTGATGTTTCCCTTTCTCTCTCTGAAAAAAAAACAATAAAGAAAAAAATAAAAAAGTCTGAGTTTTACTTGGATTTGGTTAACAATACTTTGGTTAATTGCATAACACAGCAGCTCATCCATCTGTTTGTGGAAGAGGCACTCATGAACAGATTAACATGGTTTTTTACTCCAATATAAAAAATGAAAGTAAAAATAACTTGGAAAAGGCTTATGATTAGGCCACTTGTATGCAAACATATTTGATTTGTTAAACTAGAAATGATTTGTTTCCTTTTTTCTCTTTCCCAAGTTATCTGCCTCAGTGAGAAATCACCTTTTACTTACGCTTATTGCTAATTCTATAGTGATGTGTGTGTGTGTCTTTTAATAGGAATGGTCGTTGGAGATCAGAATGGAAGTTCACCATCACACCGCCTACAGCCCAGGTGGTTGGAGTACTTAAGATTCAGGTGAGATTCCCAACATGTTAATAGGCCACATATTAAAACATCACATCTTCCACAGAAACATTCAAGTTGGAATTTGTTCTGTTATGAAAAATAAGAAACAACTATATGTAGATGCAAAGGGAGACCAATGGTAGAAATAGAAGCTTCCTTCCTGGGGAAGTAAACAGAGAGAGCTATTCTAGCTTGATAAAGGATAGTCATGTGGAGTGTACTGCTTGCTTGTTATTTTCTTCTTTCAAAGATAATCTAAGACCTTCCCAGAAATTATCAAAAAATAGTTCTAGGAAATAGAAAAATAAGTAATTACTAAGAAATGACTATATAGCAGCTACTGTAACTTATGGTCTTTCATGTATATTGTCTCATTTAAGTATTTACATATACATAAAACTTAGCTCTTTGGTTTGAAGAAAGCTACATGAATGGGTTATTTTGTTTTGTTTATTTTACAATAGTGACAAGATTTTAAAATCAAGTAAATAAAACAGGAATTTTTATAAAGATTGCATGAGAAAATATAAGGAATAAGTAAAATGTATTGCATAATGCCTAACACATAGTAATGACT
This sequence comes from Myotis brandtii, assembly GCF_000412655.1. Classification (NCBI taxonomy): domain Eukaryota; kingdom Metazoa; phylum Chordata; class Mammalia; order Chiroptera; family Vespertilionidae; genus Myotis; species Myotis brandtii. The sequence goes on along the minus strand of NW_005354632.1, from coordinate 2,968,001 downwards.
TAATAAATAATGCTAAGGTACTGCAGATTATTGCTCCTTTCTTTTCCTTTTCTGCTTTATCTCTGAAAACATTTCCTTTTATTCAATTATCTCCTGATAGTGTGGACTAGATAAAGGAAACAGGCATTACCTGGACTATTATTCTGGAATTATGCCCTCAATTTTAGTTCCCTTCCCTTTATTTTGTTCATAACACAAGTATAATCTTTCTAAAACAATCCCTTTCCCTGGATCCCCATCACTCATAATAGGAGAAAGTCCGAATTCTTAACATGGTTTCTAAGGCTGTTTGCTCTTCACAGTCTATCTCCAGCTTACTTCGTAGCAATGTCTCACAATGCAACACTCCCCTCCTTCACACATCCTTATCTGCAGTCAGTTCTTTGTTCTTCCCTCAAGGAAACCAGTTGTGCTCCATTCTCTTGTCCTTTTTTATCCCCTTGCTAGATACCCTTCTCTACCTTGTCCACTTAGATGACAACTCCTGTTTCCAAGACCACAGGGTACAAATGCACTTAACAAAGGAAATTCTCATCTTATTCTGTATGACCAGTTTATAGCCATGTTAAGATGACTGAACCTATCTTGTAAGTTGCCAAGATTTCCTGAGCCTTATGTCATTGATTGATTAGTCTGTCTCTCGTGTATTCCTCTTTTTTTGCTAATTGTTTTCATAATTACAGCACCCACTTTACCTTATATCCTTACAACTGCTTTTGTCTTTCTTATTTTTGTAGCCTAATTTACCAATATTTGTTTTTCAATCCTGTCTTTACCCCTCAAACTTTTCCTGCACTTGGTCAAATCTGCTTGTCAATATTGATGATACTGTATATGGAAAGATGCGTAAGGAATTAGAATCCATTAAAATTCCTTGGTTTTCACAGAGAAAAACTAATGTTTAATGATTTTATTTTAATACTGTTAAGCGTGAAATCATTCAAGTTCTTTGCATCACAATGCCTAGTGTGGTGCCTGAAATGCATTAAGACATAATAAATGTTTGTTGAACTTAATAATCAGTTTTCCCTGCAAAGGAAAGAGAGAATTCTTAAATTTGAGTGTTCTGTGCATTTTAACCGCCATAGTAAATTACCATTGGTAATAATAATTATTCATTCAGAGTTGGTAAAGATTGGGAATGGCTTAAGGCATGGATATGTGCCCTAAGCAACAGGTTTCTATATGGACTACACATAAACTTGCTCACAACATTGTTTCACGCAGGTACACTATTATGAAGATGGCAATGTTCAGTTGGTTAGTCATAAAGATGTACAGGACTCAGTAACTGTTTCGGTGAGTGTGAAGAATTTAATGTCTGTCTCATTTGTGTCTTGTTTCTCTTTTAAAAATCAGTGTTGATCCTGAGGGCTGATTCTGCTGTTAGAAATTCAGTTTGTTTTCAGTGCTTTGATTTTGGCAGCTTATAAGAGTATATAACCAACCAACTATATTAGTTCAAAGTCTTTGACTCAGAATAGTGGCCTTAGAGAATTGAGACTTCCGTCTTTCTCTTTCTCAGTTGTGAGATTTGCTCAAGGACAGCAATATCTTCAGTCAGTAACAACCAGGAGGAAAAAAAGATTGCCAACCTAAATCCTATCGGACTGCATTTATATCTTTAGAGAAACAACATTTTTAGGAATATTCCATCAAAAAGTATTCTGTGTTCTGTACCTGGAAAGAAGGGATATTCTCACTACTTGTATTCTCACCACTTCTTTATATTCCTAAAAGTTACTGAGCACTCTCATGTAGCTTTAGTTTATGTGTTTTATATCTATCAGTATTTACCTTATTAGAAATAAAAAACTGTATGGTGCCAGATGAATACTAGAATTATTGGGATGATCACTTTGTAAGGCATATAAATGTCCAATCACTATGTTGTGCACCCGAAACTAATAGAATATTGTGTCAACTGTAATTGAAAATATTTTTAAAGAAAAAAATTTCAAATGCAAAAAAATTAAAACTGAGAAATATTAAATTTTTATTAATTAAAAATTGCAGTAACAAGCCCATTAGTTTTTAACCTAAATAACATTTTCATGGAAAACAACTGTTTTTCAAACCAAAAATAATTAATGAAAAGAATGACATTGGTTTACATTTTCACAAATCGTTCAATGTCTGGCTTACTAAAAGAACTAAATCCTCATGTGCTTCACACATGCCATTGGCCTCAGAGTGATCAGATCATCACACACATGTAGCTTCTATGAAACTATACTGAATATACATGAGAGTAAGAGTAAAAAAGGCAAGTAGCTTTCTCTTAGTATTATTATAAAACTAGAGGCCCAGTGAACAAAATTCGTGCACTGGTAGGTTCCTTAGCGGCTGCCAGCTGCTGGCCGGGTACTCCCTCCCTTCCCCCAGCCCCCCCCTCTCCCCCCACTGCTGGTCACTGGTCGCCCTGCGATCATATCGGCAGGGCATCGGGTCCCCAGTCAGCTCCCTCAGCACCTGGGAGCCCGGTGTCAGTGGGATGATCGAATCAGCGGGGTGATGGGCCCTGCCCGGTGACCAGTGGCTTGCACCAGCCTTGGCTTGGCATTGCCCACTCACCCACTCCACTATCCCGCCCCAGTCCTGCTCTCATTGGGGCCCATCGGGGCCTGCAGCAGTTCCACTGCCACCCGCTGCCAGTGCCACGTCGCCAACGCCCGCTATGTTCTGCGCCGCTCCCTGGTGGTCAGTGCACTTATAGCAAGCAGTCAAACTCCCGGCAGAACTCCTGGCTGAGGGGACAATTTGCATATTATGCTTTTATTATATAGGATTGAAAATAGTTTTGACTATTTGAAAGAATCTGGGGACTGCTGCTCTGCATTAAATCTTACCCTCCTGCCTTTAATTCTGTTGTACTTAATGGTGAAAGGAAGAGAGATTCAGTTCATTTTATACCTGAATCGTGTAGAGCAAAATGTGATCGGTTGGGTTAGCATCATAAATAGTAAATAGAGGAATATATGAGCTTAACTTATATGACCGATATATCTGAGGGCATTGTTAATATCATCTTAAAGCAGAAATATTTTCAAGGCATAAAAATCTACAGATATCACCCTAACCGGTTTGGCTCAGTAGATAGAGAGTTGGCCCTTGACTTGAAGGTTCTCAGGTTTGATTCCAGTCAAGGGCACATACCTAGGTTGCAGGCTTGATCCCCAACCCCAGTCGTTGCACATGCAGGAGGCAACCAATTGATCTCTCTCTCTCTCTCTCTCTCTCTCTCTCTCTCTCTCTCTCTCTCTCTAAAAATCAGTGGAAAAAATATCCTCGGGTGAGGATTAACAAAAATGAAAAAATATGAAGACATCATGATGGTGCCTTATGGGCATACTGTGATAGATTGAAAAGAGCATGGCCTTTTTTGGGCAAAGACCTGGATTCAGATCCCATCATTATCATTCAAAAGCTGTATGATTTTGGTCAAGTCACTTAAGAGGATTCTGTTTTCTGCAAAATGGAAGTGATGATGATAACAGATCTTCACAGGGTTGTTGAAGAGAATCAAAGAAAATAATGTGCATGGGAACACTTGATAAACTATAAATTGTGCACATGTTAGTTAAGATAGACTTCTCGCTATCTCTTTATTCACTGCTTTCACATTTTTAAAAATTCATATTTTTCTTTTCTCCTCTCTTCACTAGAATGAAGCACAAACTGCCAAGGATTTTATTAAAATCATAGAACATGCAGAAAATGAGTATCAGGTAAGAAGATTTAGAACTAACTTTTCTAGACCTACTACCTTCTTATTTTGCTGTTAGCATATTTTGTTAGACTTCTCTTTGTCCTTGTAACATAAAAATGTGTTGTTCAATGTTACTAAGTGTGGAGAATTTGCAGACCTTGCAACTTGGCATTGTACTTAGAATCAAGGTTTTGATATGGAAAGGGACTGTAGCCCTAGTTTAATAAATAATATAGGTGGGCTTCTTAACCCACTTCAGAGATTGGAGAGGAGTTCAGTAGAAATAATATGCCTGTCTGTTCTTCCTAGGGGACTCAAGAATGTCCTTGACCTCATTTACTTTACTTTCTGTTCAAGTAACTTGGCTTTAATTATCCATTGCAGACAGCAATTAGTGAAAACTATCAAACAATGTCAGACACCACATTCAAGGCCTTGCGCCGGCAGCTTCCAGTTACCCGCACCAAAATCGACTGGAACAAGATACTCAGCTACAAGATTGGCAAAGAAATGCAGAATGCTTAAAGGCTTAATCTAAGATTCTTCAATACATGGAAAGAAAGGTTTCAATGTATGGTCATATGATAAATAAGTGATTTATAAACAAGAGTGATATTTTGCTAGGGCTTTCAAAGTTAACAGGTTTTCTAGCCTCATGGAATACTGTTGAACCTATAGCATTGTCTTGATACTTTTATGTTCTCTGACTTGTAATTTTCTGTTTTCACTATATCTACCTGTAAATTTTTTTTTTTAATTCTGCCACATTTAATGATGGAGAGAAAGATCTATCCTGGAGTCATTTTACTGTTTAGAAAATTTTCCTAGCCATAAAGCCCTGTTTCTGATATAGACAGGTAATATGTTCACTGCTTTTATACCCCTGTCCTTCAAAGCACACCTGGTACTTCCATGGTTTATACTGATCATCAACAGCTAAAGAGGCTGTGCTACCAACTGTAGCCGAATGGAAGACACATCCATCCTCTCCCTCAACTGCCTTGATCATCTCTTAGAGCATTGCGTAACTGTAGTTTTCAAAAGTTTGGATCAGGGCTTTTCAGGTCCTTTTGTTGGGCACAGGAAGTTTTCTGGAAATTCCATTATAGCCAGCTTCTCCCGGGAAGTTGTTTTTAAATCCAAAGACTTGAACCACATTCCCTGCACATGAACGTGTTTGCTTTTTTCCCTTCCTTATTGTCTCTTCCTGTCTAGTACCATTGTAGTTGTAGATATCTGCATTTTTAGCAGAGTTTTACCCATTATTGTTTTTTTAATATTCCAGAACTGCTGACATACGAGGGATGTAGTAGAGTATCAGAGTTGAAAAATGAAGATGAAGAAATAATAGGTATCTGTGCTTTAATACATGTGGCAGGATTGTACTATAGGCAAACAAATCAAACAGCTCTGTAAATCACAAACAAAACCTAAAAATGAACCAAAGTGAAAAGGATAACTTCCCGGCAGTATCTTTCTATTGTAGCCTGTTATTTAAGGGAATACTAGTGATTTGTTCTAAATAGGATGTAAAACTTGTTCTACATGACTTTTCCTCAGTCCTGCCTGCCAAGAACTTAAATGTAACTGTGATATAGCAACCCTTCTAGGTTTATGGGCAGGTATATGTGTGATCTCAGAATACACAGGTGACATAGATATGATATGACAACTGAAATGGTGGATTCATTTACATTGTTTACACTTCTATGACCAGGCCTTAAGGGAAGGTCAGTTTTTTAAAAACCAAGTAGTGTCTTCCTACCTATCTGCATATGTCAAAAAAGAAGGGTGTTTGTGCTTCAGCTTTGTTTTTGCTCAGTAATACAGTCAAGCAAGAATTTGTTTCCAAGTGACCTATTGAGCTGTGTAAGCATATTTGTTTATTTCAAATAAAATATATTTGTATTATTTGTCATTCATACTATCCATCCATACCACACCATCCTCTGTATCAGGTAGTCCAATAGAAATATACCTGTTTTGTTCTTAAATGGTCTAAGTCTCCTTTTTGATTCGTCCCTTCAGCCTTAGTTCTCAGGGTAACATGTGGAAGTGTATTTGAAGAAAGCGTTCAAGGGTCTGAAATTGGTTCCGACCTTCAACTATTCTAGTTATAGTGAATAGACAAAGACTTGCAAAGAATAGGTGTGTGTTTGGAGCAATGTCTCTATGGATCATACTGCTTTTCTCTCAGAGACTACCAGTGGTTCAAAGGTTTTGTTTTGGATTTTCAATTTCTGTCAAATAGGAAAATCTAGTTGTGTTCTACCTATCACTCAGGAAGTAGGGCTCCAGTATGGTTGTAGTCACATTAAACAGGACATAGAAATGAAAGAATCCCTGTGCCTCTAACTTAGGTAATATTTTCACTTTGACTTAACTTGAAGTACTGCTTTTCTTCCATACAAGTGTCACTTAGCTACAGGTATGTGGGAAAGGCTTTTATCCTGGTCTCCAACAGAGAAACAGAGGAGCTTTGGTACTTCACCCTCCACCCGAGGCCAGTTCAAATCATCCCCCCCCCCCCTTTTTGAGGGACATTTAACTGTACTACACTCTGTACTCATAGTGCAAACAGATTCAAACATTCTGGCCTTTGCCTTTAACTTATTAACTTAGCCATGGGTTTCCTTAGCCCCTATAGACTTTTTTAAGAACTTAATCTCTTGCCCTAACCGGTTTGGCTCAGTGGATAGAGCGTCGGCCTGCGGACTGAAGGGTCCCAGGTTCGATTCTGGCCAAGGGCATGTACCTTGGTTGCGGGCACATCCCCAGTAGATGTGCAGGAAGCAGCTGATAAATGTTTCTAGCTCTCTATCCCTCTCCCTTCCTCTGTGTAAAAAATCAATAAAATATATTTTTTAAAAAATAAGAACTTGACCATTAAAGCTCTTGGTTACTTGTATAATTGGGAAGAAGTCAACCCTCCTTGCCAAGTCCTACGGAGATCTGACTTCCTCAACCTCCTTCAACAGAATATGTGCTTTGAATTATGTCTCTTTTATCACACGCTGTTGAATTCAACCTGTGATATCCAAGCTGGATAAAACAGAGTTTTCTATGAGGCCTCACTCCTATATTTGGATTTGAAATTACACTACTGATGACTTTTATTTGAGCCTGTGTAGCTGTGCTGTAAGTTGCCTGGTTCCAGTATGTTCTCTATTTTATAATCTAGAACTTTGATGCTGGACTCATCTAGGTTCATGAGGTACTTGGCAAACCTTGACACATTCTCTCCAAACTCACAAAAGATATACATACCTGAATGCCAATTTCTGATTTTATAATTTTATATAAAACTACCAAGCTACCTACTATGTGGGAAATCAAAAAAAGAAAGGAAGATTGGTAAATACAGAATAAAACTGGGTGGTCCAGCCCTAACTGGTTTGGCTCAGTGGATAGAGTGTCAGCCTGCGGACTAAAGGGTCCAGAGTTTGATTCAGGTCAAGGGCACATGCCCTGGTTGTGGGCTAGATCCCCAGTAGGGGGCGTGCAGGAGGCAGCCGATCAATGATTCTCTCCTCATTGATGTTCGTTCCTCTCTGAAATCAATAAAGATATTTTTAAAAAAAAACCAAAAAACTAGATGGTCCATTAAGATAAATTGAACTAAAATTGTCCCTTGGACAGGCTATACATAAAAATGATGGGTTCTAAGCCACCTGAAGGAAGAAATCAATCTCACACTTCTCAAATCCAGTGTCTCAAAAAGCATTCTGTTATGCCCAGCCTGGTATGGCTTTGTCCCATGCACCAGGCGGTCACTGGTTCAATTCCCCCGGCAGGGCACATGCTCGGGTTGTAGGCTTGATCCACATGCAGGAGGCAGCCGGTCAATGTTTCTCTCCCTATCCCTTCCTGTCTCTGAAATCAATAAATATACTTTTTTTTTTAAAGCATCTGTTTTGTATATGAATGTACAGTTGACTGGTTAATTCATCGTAGTTATGTTCTATAAAGTTACCAGTGAACAATGAATTCACAAATACTGAAAAATTGCTCTTCAGAGGAATAAAAAGTTAGGTTCCTGTGAGCTTCTGGTCACATTTCTTTAAACTGGTCAATACATAATCTTATTCTATAAAGTGTTTCTATTTAAATCAGCTTATTTGACATACATTGTTTATTCATTCATGTTGAACTCAGGGCCAGCAGCACTTATAATTCATGCCTGGAGTGTATATAAAGGAATTTTCTTTGTAAGGCACATCACAGCCTTCCAGTGCTTTGAAATCCTACACAGCAAGCACTTCAGTACTATGCAGGCTTGGGGTCCATTTTAAGCAATGAAATCACCAACAAAAAGGACAAAAATGTGATCACAAAATTGATCACGAAAAGGACATTTGTTTATAATATGAGCTAAAACAAGAAAGGATAGCTGGTAACAGGCACTCTGGGCAGGCAACTCCGCCCCCTCCCCCGTGGACTGGCCCATGAATGACTGCTAAAGTACTGCAAGTATTGATTTCAAGGTTACAAATAAGTTTTAGTGAGTAGGTGAATTTGTGAGTACAGAATTCGCAAGTAATGAGGATCAATTTGTATTTGCCACAGCCTCTCCTTTGATCTACGGTAGACTGACTCATTTCAGCATTTCAGTTTAAGGGCTGTTTCTTGTTGCCTTGGAGAATACAGTCTTGTTTGTATACATAAAGTTAGAAAACATTCATATGCTGAATGGTAGCCATGGCCTGTGTCTCAGTGGTTAGAGCAACAGCCCACGCACCAAAGGGTGTCAGGTTCGATTCCCTGTTAAGGGTAGTACCTGAGTTGCAGGTTCTATCCCCAGCCCCTGTCAGGGACCGTGCCAGAGGCAAAAATCGATATGTCTCTTTCACATGATCTCTCTCCCCCCTTCCTCCTTTCCACTCTCTCTTAAAAAAAAGAAAATATCCTTGGGTGAGGATTAACAATTATAGAACCCATGCTAACTCTGGAGTAATGAGAAAATACAAAGCTTTCAATCTTGCAAGTAGTTATCTTGTGAAGTTATATGTCTATTCCAGTAACATATCAGGCAATGTTAACTTTCAGATGGCCTTCGGTGCTATTTGGGACCCATACTAAAATCAACCTTACTGCTTTAAAGTCAGCTTCTTACAAGTGCAGAAGAATTTGGGGAAGGCTTCAAGAGAGTGAAATGAGACCTGAGCTAGATGTGAACGGTGGAAAGGAAGACTATTCTAGACATCTAGCCAACAAGTTTGAAAATAGTTACAACTGCGTGTGAAGTGTATTTTTTCCAGATGAAACTGGTTTAGAAAGGTTTCATTATGAGCAAAGCTACATAACATGACAGTACTGTACTGTCGCTATTTGTGTATGTTTTGAGGACATCCAGGAAATAGGCCTAACCAGAGACAGGGAGGAGGTTATGTAACCAAGAATAATGAGGACACCATCCATTTGCTCATCAAAATGCAGTCAGACATTGGATTTGGGTAAGGTGAGTGGCAGGTCTTTGAAATGAGTAACAAAGCATTTCGGAGGAGTCACTCTCTTCATTACTCTCAGGACCCAACCCACCAGATAACGGGGAGAAAATGGCAAAAAACCCATGGCTACTTTCCCAGTTTTTTCCTCTACGTTGAATAATCAATTGTTTAAGGCAACATTTGCCCTGTCCCTGTAGCTTTGGTTCCCACTGACTTTGCATTTCCTGTTGCTAAAGCCTGTTGTTCTGGCTTTAGTTGGCTGTTGGCCTGGGGAAAGGTACAGGGACAGCCCAGCTGGAGCACCACCCGGGGTCTGGACATTGCTCACACCAGGTTAGACTGAGAGTGTGACCTCCTCCGGGGACTGACTTTGGAGAGCAACAGTACCTTTGAAATGTTTTTGAATGACTTGGATTATCTTGGCTCCATTCTAGTATGTGTTTATGTGATGCCAAAAGATGCAGAGGCTTGTGTTATGTTTCTTGTGGTAGCCCCGCACCCTTTCGTTTGTCTTAAGTCGTTTTCTGAAGCATGCTGGTCTTCTACTTCTCTTCCTGGTACTGATGCTGTAGCTATTAACTATTTATTGCCTAACGTAGTCTCTTGCACTCAAAAAGTTATTCTGATGATTGGGGCAACCCTTATATATAACAGGCACAAAGAGCAATACAGACTGGAGTGCAATTAGTTGTCCAAAAATATGGCTCGAAGTGTAGTAGGATCACCGGCCTTCCCACATAGCGAAGCCTGTGTAGCAGAGAAAAGCAGTGACTTGTCCTGGCGGAGCCCCTTGTCCCTCCCTCCCACGCGTCCACACCTTTATCTCAGAGACACTTGGTCCTTTCCCTCCAACTTCTCCGGCTCTGACGCCTTCCTCCCAGAGTCTGAAAGCCCGAGAAGGGAAAGTGGGGGAGGGGGGCGTGCCGCGCGCTTCCGTGCTGGTATGTGTCCCGGGCCGTCTGGGGGAGGTGCTGGGGGAGCTGCCCCAGCCCAGCTGCAGCCGACCCAGGTCACAGCCCCTGCCCTTTGCTCTCGGCTTCCCACTGAATCCGCGGGTTCCCGGGGCTGGGCGTGGGAGTGGCCCCAGCTCGGGCTCTGAAGTCCTCCCGGACCGGTCGGGGGCCCCAGGCGGTAGCCGCGTTCCTCGTCTGGCTGGGAGCCAGGGGAGGGAGCTGGGGCAAGGGGAGGGCCCTGAGGGAGGGGCAGGCTCCTTAGGAAAGAGTTAATGGGGCGGGGGGAGGGGAGAGGACGGAGCCTGGAGGGAAGCTCAGGTAGGAGAGGGACGGAGGAGGCTAGCCTGGTGGGGACAGGGGGACCCTGCAGGATCAAGAGTCAGAGTTAGGGTGCTTCCCCCCGCTGCACCCTCTTCTAGGGCAGCCAACTTCCTGCTGCTGCGCCGGCGACTTTCAGTTTCATTTCCCCGGACCCTCTGCCTGAGCCACCGCCGCCGCCGCCGCCTCCGCCGCGATGCCCAAGTTCAGCTGCCGGAAGCTCCGGGAAACCGGCCAAGCCTTCGAGAATTTCCTGCTCGCGGAGGGGCTGGACAAGGAGACAGATCGCGAGTGCCTGCGGACCATCTATAACCAAAAGTTCAAGCCCAGGTACGGGCCGGCCCGCTCCCTGGCCGGGAATC
>NW_005354632.1:2928309-2956788 GCF_000412655.1 Myotis brandtii | reverse complement strand
AGCTGGTGTAGGAGGGAGAACCTCAGGGAGTTCGGAAGGAGAAAAGGCACCAACCACATACGTGCCGAACCTCCGTGAGCACCTGTGGCTTCTCCATGGAGACCCAGGCCAGGCCAGTCCCCAGGGGGCCCCTTCCATCCTGTGGCTGAAGGCTGTTTGGTCGCCTTTCCTGCTGCCATCTAAGTAGAAATCAAAGAGACTTCACTCTGTCCAACCCTAGAATTGTGCTGCAAAAACACCTCTATCAATAGGCTGCAGAAAACCAAGAAACAATTTAACAGGGATAAGTGTAAAGACTTCTACAACTAAATGAGGGGTTAGGCTTAATAACAGACCTGAAAAAGACAGGATTTTAGCAGAGGGAAGGCCAGTATGGCTGCAGAAAGAGTGAAAGAAGTGTGGGATTGTGTTAATAGAAATATGTATTAAGGGGAGGGAGAGTGACTCCATATTGACCAGATTATATCTGGAATATTGGTTTCAATATCGGGTGATACCTTTTTTATTGATTGATTTTTGAGAGAGGAAGGGAGAAAGAGAGACATCGAGTTGTTGTTCCACTTATTTATGCATTCATTGGTTGATTCTTGTATGTGTCCTGGCGGGGATCGAACCCACAACCTTGGCGTATGAGTGTCACATTTTTAAGAGGGACATTTACAGGCTTGAGCAACATCTGAAGAAGCAGCAAAGATGAGACCTGTTTGTGCCCCCTCACTACACTGGGCACCTTGGGTAAAATAAGGGTGGAAAATGTATGATCCCAGGGGAGCCATAGAAGCTGTGATAGGCACACGGTATACAAGAGAATTCAGTGGAGAAGGTGGCATTGACCCTGGCTTGGAAGGATAGAGTTTTAGTATTTGGAGGAGGAGGAAGAGTAAAGTTCTCAGTTGATTCATAGTCAATTGTGAGACCCAGTCAAAAGAAACCCAAAAATGTTTGCCTTGATGGGAGGAACAATTGACCTTGAATATTTTAAAGACTTTCACGGTGGAAAGAATTGCACTTCTGTCCCTAAGGGGGAATTAGGTTCACTCGACATGCCCCCCTCATACTCCCTTACTCCAGGTGGAGATTTGGATTCTAATTAGTACTGTCAAGCCCAGGCTGGAATACTGTGACATCAACCCTCATCCTCCCAGTGGGAATTCAGTGCTTCTTCCCAGGGGCTCTCATAACTCCTTCACACCCTGGTTATAGCAGGATTACACTTTGCCTTCTTTTGAGCTGGTAGGGGCGGCCTTCCCCCACCAGAGTGTCAGATCCTCTGAAGACACAGACAGGTTTTCCATCCTATTTGCACCTTCCAGCAGTCCCCCCCTTAGAGCCTTGTATGTAGTAGATGCTCATTAAATGCTTGTGGAACCTAACTGAATTAGTATAGTTGATCTACAAGACAATAGACTGTAGGAGAGATATAACTCCTGTCACCCCTGTCCCCTCCAACCCCTCACTGTCAGGAATTCTAGGGAGATTCCTACACTGTTAGGAATTGGCCCTTTCCAACAGGGTTATTTTAGGATGTTACAACACGCTCTGCTCCCAATTCTTTCTTTTTCCCATCTCTTTATTCAGTTAGGAAACCTACTTAAGGAGACTCTGCACTGTGCCTGTGCCTTCGTTCCTGCCTCTAAAGAGTGTATTCCAGCCCCGCCGGTGTGGCTCAGTGGTTGAGCATTGGCCTATGAACCAGGAGGTCACGGTTCGATTCCCAGTCAGGGCACATGCCCAGGTTGTGGGCTTGATCCCCAGTGGGGAGCGTACAGGAGGCAGCTGATCTAAGATTCTCATCATTGGTGTTTCAATCTCTCTCTCCCTTTCCCTTCCTCTCTGCAATCAATAAAAATATATTTTAAAAAATAATAAATAGTGTGTTTGTCATAGTAATAGTGATAATGATAGGAAATAAGTAGAGCGTGTTACAATGTTATAGCAATAGAAAATAATTAAAGAGTGTTATAGGAAATGTAGAAAAATTATTTTTTGTGAAATATTAAAGAGCAGAGGGAATGACCACTGTGGCCAAGCCCTAGCTGCACCGTATAGATAAGACCGTAGCTGAATGCTGCCCTTAGGAATGACGTATGTAAGCCTGTCAGACACCTTCTGAGTGACACTGTGATAGACAACCAGCTTGTACTCCCATCGTGAGATTTTGGTTGTTCTTCTGCCGTCCGGCGTGGAGCAAGGCAGCGTGGAGCGTGGGTCAAGAGAGGACGATCGATGTCTGAAATCAGGGACCCGTTTCTAACCCTGTTCTGACCCACAGCAGTCCAGGTGGCTGTCAGTAACATACATCACCACACAAGTGCTAATCAGAGTACAAGCTGGTTATTTCCTGTCATTATCACTATTACTATGACAGTATTCTAGTAAGGAGTGGCAAATGTGCAGACCAGGCAATACAGCTGGAGTTCAAATCTAGTGGCATAGATTTTGAACAACAACCTATTCAAGAACAAAAATCCCACCGAGTACATTTTAAAGATTTAATTGGCTTTATTGAACAATTCCTGAATCAGGCCGCATCCCTATAAAGACAAAAGCCCTCCAAGAAGTGGTACAGATTGGAAGGTTTCAGGGGCAGGAACTGGGCCGGACAAGAAAGTTATTAGCAAAAGAAAAGAAAGGATGTTTCTGGCTGGAACACCTTTGGGGGGTGGGGCCGGAGGGCTGGCGGCAGGGGTCTTATCAGGCGTATTACCTCACCAGTGTTGATCAGGAAATTCCAGGCTGGTTTGAGGTCACATTCCTGGTATTGGCTGAAACTGCTCTCAGGTCTTGGTGTGTTGTCCTGGGGGCAGGCAGCTCTACTTGGGCCTGTTGTTCCTTCCTCTTTAACATCTCTCCGTTTTCTTACCTGAAGTATGTGAAAAATGCCTTTCTCTCAGGGTTGCGTGAGACCCAAATGAACGATGGTTGGTAAGGCCTTCATCCTGTGTGGCATATTGCTCGGGCTTTGGGAGTTGTGGCTGTCATTTTAGAACGGAGTAGGGCCTGGTGCCCCGAAAAGTTTCTCACCTCTGGCAGGAGACTCATTATTTTATCAACAAATATTGGCCGGATGCCTCCCGAGAGCAAGGTGCTACTTGCGTGAGTCACCATGAATACACAGAAGGAACCTAACTGTCTAAGGAAGGGGGCGGTGATTAAACATAATTATTTAATGACTGTTGTGACAAGTGCTTGTAAGGAAAAGTCTAGTATGCCTTGAGAGTGTATACCTTGCAGGCCTGACCTAGTCTAGGAATTTGAGGTTTCTGGGATAAAGTGATGTTTGAATGGAATCTTGAGAGATAAGAGGAGTTAGCAGATGCGGGGGCAGGGAAGAGCATTCCAGACAGAGGGAGTAACCCCTTCAAAGTTTTGGGGTGACTTGAGGCCAGAGGGAGGCAGGGTCTGGATGGGGTAGGGCCTTGTGGACCCGCCGAGAGACATTGTGGGGTTGGTTTGTTTTCTTTTAAATCTTAACAGAAATAGGAAAGCACAAAGTTTCAAAGTAGGAGACCGACAGAATCAGGGTTTTAGGAAGATCGCGGGGGCTCCTGGCGTGGAGAATGGCTTGGTATTTGGATCTCTCTGTCCACAGTAAAAAAAAATGCATTTTACTTCAGGGCCTGATAAAGCCCGTTTCAGAGAACAATATGTGTCCTTGAAACAGTACCTAGCCTCACTCCCCGCCCTCTGCTGCTTTTAATTCTACTTTGTTTCAATTTTATAAAAACCCTGGTCTTGACCCACCAATGGGAGTTGCAACCCAGAGTTTGAAAAACATGGAATGAGATGTCCCTTTAAGATGGCTTCCAACTCTGATCCTATGTTCTGAAATACTCCTCCTCTCGCTCCTATTCTTTCCTGAACTGAGTCTAAAAAGAATAGTTATTGTTCACTCAACAAACAGCAGGGGCCAAAGTCGGTAGCTGAGAGGGAGGGAGGTACCATTAAGGATGGATTGTCCACCCTCAGGGTGAGAACCTGTCCCTTATTTTCTTCTCTAAAATAGAATGACAGTAGTTGCTACCTCAAAGGGTTATTGTGAGGATTAAAGGAGGTCATGTGCATAGGCGCTCAGAACAGCTCACAGTGAGTTCTCAGTGTTTTCTATTGTTGATGTTATTGTATTCGCATTATCATCATTATGTGGAGGACTTAACTGTACCATCTGAAAACACGAGACTTAATCCTGAAGACGGTGGCGTTATAAATTGGAGGGCCCGATCTGATTTCTGTTCATGAGGATAGTTCTTGCCTATTTAGGAGGTGAACTAGGGGAGGGTTTGAAGGAGGAATCAGCTCCCAGAGCTTGGGAAAACGATACCATCAGGCAGTTCACAGAAGAAACGTAAATGACTGTTCAACAGAAGGCAAGGTCCTCCAACTATATAATCATCAGGGAAAAATGCACATTTAAACAAGACATCATTTTTTGCTCATCAGTGTCAATGGAGAAAGGCAGTTTTGCACCTAATGTTATACATTACAATCCAAAGAGAAGAAGCAAGTGGGTTACATGAAATCCATTGGTGACAGATTAGGGAGGCGAGAGAAAGCAAAGCAGGGGAAACCTCTGGGATTGGATAAAAAGTAAAATGATAGACACTTACATCTCTTACATAGGTGGGGACAGGACAGCCAACAATTACGTGATAACAGGATAGTTAGCAGTCAAGGATTAACGTGATAACCATAACAGTGAGAAGGTTTATGGTCCCTCCCCGGTGTGGTCTGGGAAAAGGGCGTTATCCTGACATTCCAAAGGTCTGTTGTCATAGATGGGCCCCCTCAAGGTAAAGATTGACTTTTGTCAGGGAAGAAGCTAGTCTAGGACATGACTATCCTGCCATAAACTACTTTTAGTTAAAAGTTTTCATTTCAGATCATCTTTGTGGTTACTTAAGGTCCCTGCGTTTACAAGGCCGCCCCACTGGGGAGCGAGCCCACAACCCCGGCATATGCCCTTGACTGGAATCGAGCCCGGGACCCTTCAGTCCACAGGCTGACGCTCTATCCACTGAGCCAAACCGGCCAGGGCTCATTTATCTCTTTATGCATGCAAGCTAGTTCATGATACCAACCTGGGTATTTTTTTGGTGGTTTTATTTTTTTTAAAGGGGTCATGTTACACACATTTTCTTACTCAACAGCACATCCTGGAAATAACGCCTAATTGTCTGGTGGACACCTCTAATGCATCGTTGGGGGTTTGCCCCAACATTTTATTTTTTTATTCATTTCAAAGTAAGTTACAGACATCAATCAGTTCACTTCAGCACGAACTATAAGTTCCAAAATTGTTTATGATTTTTTTTTTTTAGTAAAATTTACATGCAATGAAACGGACAGATTTAGGTAAACCATTCTATGAGTTTTAACAAATGCATGTACCTGTGTACAACCCCCTGCCAAGATGTAGGACATGACTGTCACTCCAGAAAGTTTCCTTATCTCCTCACCCTTACCCACCCGGAAGCCACCGCTGCTCTGATGAGTTTTGAGGTAATATGCCTGTTCTAGAACTTCACTTAATGGATACACATACTAGTACTCTTTTACCGATTCAACCACTTGGTGTGTATCCATCGGGTGTTGTTTTTATTTGTTTGTTTGTTTGTTTTTGTATCACAGAGTAATGTTCCTTGTGTGAATACAAATCACAGTTTATCCATTCTCTTGTTCACGGACATTGTTTTCAGTTTGGGGCTATTTTGAATAAAACTGCTATGAACATTCTTGTACAGATTGTTTTGTAGACTTATATTTTCACTTCCCTTTTTCTAAGGGGTAGAATTGCTGGGTCAAAGGGTAGGTAATATTTGCCACTTTGGTTTGTTTGAAATCTTGGGCACAATGCTTAACCTCTTTCTTTTAAAAACTTTTTTATTGGTTTTTAGAGAGAGAGAAACATCCATTTGTTGTTCCCCTTAGTTACGCATTCATTGGTTGATTTTTTTTATGTGCCCTGATCAGGATCTGAACCCACAACCTTGGTGCATCAGGACAATGTTCTAACTAGCTGACTACCCGGCCAGGGTGGTTAACACGTTAAGCGCCCAATCACTGGTGACTGACACTATACTTTCCATCCGGAAAACAAAACAGGCTGGGCGCTTAATGTGTTAACCTCTTTTTTGGTTATGACAGCGAAGTCTTAAGGGCTGGTCTTTGTTGTTTTGTTGTGACCTTTTCTGAGGGGAAGTTGCTCAGCCTTCCCTAGTTCCTGCCCATTTCCTGAACCTGCTGCTCACAACTTCCCAGCAATTTTAATAAAGCTCTTATCACTTAAATCCGCCTTCATTTATTCTGTTGCCTACAACTCCATCTAAAAGTAGTGTGACCATTAAATACAATAATAATTTTTAAATATAAAAAGTAAAAGTAATGTGGCCATGTCTTCATATATTTAATTCCCTTTTGTTGCTTTTTCTTCTTTTATAGAGCTTGTCCGAGTTTAGACGGTCTGTATCGCCTGGCACCTCACATCCCAGGCCCACTGCACGTGGTGCTGTGTGCCAGCCAGCAGTTTAATGTTTGCATTGGCATCTGTTTCATGTATTAAATAACAGTCTGGAATGATTTAAATTTTTTTTTAACATTTTAAAAATTGGTTTTGAGCCTAACCGGTTTGGCTCAGTGGATAGAGCATCAGCCTGCAGACTGAAAGGTCCCAGGTTCGATTCCAGTCAAGGGCATATACCTTGGTTGTGGGCACATCCCCAGTGGGAGGTGTGCAGGAGGTGGCTGATCGATGTTTCTCTCTCATCAATGTTTCTAACTCTCTATTCCTCTCCCTTCCTCTCTGTAAAAAAATCAATAAAATATATATTTTTTTTAAAAATTGATTTTGAGAGAGAGAGAAAAAAACATCGATGTGAGAGTGAAACATCTATCAGCGGCTTCCTGCACACCCGCTATGGGGGATCAAGACTGGAACTGGAACTCATGCATGTGCCCTGACCAGGAATTAAACCAGCAACCTTGTGGTGCCCAACCAACTAAGCCACATCCTCCCAACAAGTACTTGTCGAATAAGTTACCAGTCCTAGGTCCACATTAGGTGTTAGAGTTGTATTGTTTTTTTTAATGTAGTGCACAGCGTAATACAATAATGTATACTTTTCATTAAAAAATCAGAAAATTACGGTGTGTGTTTAGTTTTGCATGAAACTTCCAGACCCTTTCCAACACGATTGCATCGTTTATATTCCAACTCACAATGCATGCGTGTTCGTTCTGTTATTCCCGTGTTCTTGTCAACATTTAGTATTGTCAGCCTTTTAAGTTATAGACACTGGAGTGTGTGGTGCATTCTTCTTAATGGCTGCACAATATTGCAGGAAGTGGGTGTTTATAGTTTATTCAGCCATCTCCCTATTGGTGGGCATGTGTTTTGTTTCCAGTTCTTGGCCACCGTGGATGACTCTGCAGTAAGCATCCTTGTGCATATGTCCTTATACAGTGGTACTTTTCTTTCATTCCTAGGAATGGGATTCCTGAGTTACAGGATACTTACATTTCTAGTGTTAGGAGATATTGCCAGATTCTTTTTCCAGAGATTGTAATACTTCACCTCTCTATCAGCTGTGTATGACAGTTCACTTTTCCATAGATACTGACAGCAATACATGTGATGACTAGTTTTCCACTTTTGTCAGTCTAATGCAGGGGTCCTCAAACTACGGCCCGCGGGCCACATGCAAATACAAATATTGTATTTGTTCCCGTTTTGTTTTTTTACTTCAAAATAAGATATGTGCAGTGTGCATAGGAATTTGTTCATAGTTTTTTTTTAAACTATAGTCCGGCCCTCCAACGGTCTGAGGGACAGTGAACTGGCCCCCTGTTTAAAAAGTTTGAGGACCCCTGGTCTAATGGAAATAAAATTGTCTCTCTCTCTTTTTTTTATTGATTTCAGAAAGGAAGGGAGAGAGAGATAGAAGCATCCATGATGAGAATCATTGATTGTCTGCCTCCTGCACGCCCCCTACTGGGGATCGAGCCTAGAGTCAAACTGACCTCCTAATTCAGCGGTTCTCAACCTGTGGGTCGCGACCCCTTTGGGGGTCGAATGACCCTTTCACAGGGGTCACCTAAGACCATCGGAAAACACATATATAATTACATATTGTTTTTGTGATTAATCACTATGCTTTAATTATATTCAATTTGTAACCATGAAATTGGGGGTCACCACAACATGAGGAACTGTATTAAAGGGTCTTGGCATTAGGAAGGTTGAGAACCACTGTAATTCATAGTTCGACACTCAACCATTGATCCACACCGGCTGAGTAAATGGTATCTCATTTTTACTTTAATTTGCATCTCTGCTTTTGAAGCATATTTTATACTTTTTTGGTCATCTGGATTTATTCTTTAGGTTGAATATTCAACTTTTCTATTGTTTATCTTTTTTTCCCTAGAAATCTAGGTGACTAGATATATAATACAAGAATTGGGGCTTTTTTTCCAACCAGTATGTACTAAGTTTGTGATTTAAAATAAAAACACACACAAAAAAAAAACCAAACATTTTTTTTATGATTGTCCCCTTAGACCAGGCAGGGATGGGTGACTTTGGGTAGTAGTATCAGACATGGGGAATAATTTGCGAAGTGTTGTGATGGTAGCACCCACAGTAGAGGTTGTAAAACTTGCAAAGTTGAGTTCCTCCTGCCCCTGTGCCCACACAGAAGTTTCCAGAAATAGGCGATTTCACATAAAAATTTTGATTTGGGCTTCTCTCAAAAGCCAGATCTGGCCATCTTGGGCCTGCCTCCCCTGCTGGCAACATCTGTCTGGAGATGAGGGGCGTTCCTCCTTACACTAATGATTCAACAATGGCGCTGTGCAGGTGCCAGAGGCTGAGGGCAGCAGAGATAGTTACCTTTGGAGCCTGGCTTCTGTCTGCATTGGAGTTTGTGTTTAGTCCATGGAACTGAATGACTCACTGACCAAGGAGCCCTGGTGAAAGTTTATGGTGACCTCCTATTTCGGTCCCTTTATGACTCCAGCAGCGTTGGAGGCTGATCCCTGATTTTAAGACTTCTTCCTGATACTCCTCCTTCCGGGGGTGGGGTAGGGGAAAGGTTCCTTCTCTGTTTCCTCTTCCTCCCTGGATTGTCCTGGCCCCCACTGTTCTCAGATGACTCACACCACCTGGGGAGATCCTGAACACTGCGATTGTAACTGCAACCTGGGGCACCCTGCTGTTAGGCTCTCCTTTGACTTTGGCCTGAATCTCCGGAGCCACCTGCCACTGGAATCTCAATCCGAGCATGTCCAAATCCAAATGTCACGGCCAGTCCCTCCAGCATCCTTCTCCTCCTGTCCTTGCCTTCTATCTCAGGAATACCCCCCTACAGCCACCCCACCGATTTCGGCATTGTCCTAGCCTCCTCTTCCTTCCCGCCTCCATTCCCCTTCCAGACAATCACCAAATCCTCCTCACCTTCCATTCTCCGCATTTTCAGATCTGGCCCCTTTTCTCTCCTTACCACGGCCTTGTTCCTGCCCTGGTCATCTTTCAGTTGGACCGTTGCAATGGCCTTCTTCTAACTGCTCTTCTGCCTACAGTCTTGCCTCCAGCAAATCTACCCTCCAATCCTGATGCCAGAGTGATGTGGAATGCACATCTGGGCTTGCCACTCCCCTGCTTAAAACCCACCCACCCGGGGGTTCTGTAACCACAGTGTAGCCTCTGATTCGGGCTGAAAGTAAGTTGCTGCTGCTCCTGCTCCTGCTGCTAACCATTCGTTACCATTATCACTACTAATACGAATACTAATACCAGTAGCTAGCATTTACTGAGCGGATTTTCTATTGTGTTTTCAAATGACGCCTTATCTCTTTAACCCAAATCAGAGCTGATTCAAAGTTTTCTGCACCGTGACATTCTCATTTATTTGGGGTGAAGGAAGAGGGCAGAGTTACAGGCAGGGGGCACCAGGGAAACGTCTGTGACTGTAAATTCTCTCACGATATGCTAGCGAGTGAGCGTGCCGGTTCAGCCTTAATAGTTAAACAGGGATCACCATGGTTCTTATGAACTAGGATGTGCTTTCATTCCCTAGAAGGCATCGAGGGAGGGTGGTGAGCTGTCCAGATCTTGAATATGCCCAGGAAATATGTCACATGCGGGGATGCCCTCTGGCTCCTGGGTGCCAGTAAAGGAGGACTGCTGGCCTTCAGGGTCAAGGTCAGGCCTGCAGAACTATGTGTGACCTGCTCCCTGCCCACCTCTGCTGCCTCCTGCCACTCCCTCCCTTGCACGGATGCCCTCTGGCTCCTGGGTGCCAGTAAAGGAGGAGGACTGCTGGCCTTCGGGGTCAAGGTCAGGCCTGCAGAACTATGTGTGACCTGGTCCCTGCCCACCTCTGCTGCCTCCTGCCACTCCCTTCCTTGCACTTTTCACCCTAGTACAACCAGACTGTGTGTGATACTAATCATAGCGCACCTTATACCTTACCGAGGTCTCCTTATGTGCCAAGCACTGGGTTCAGTGGTTCACTGCCATGTCCATCTCGAGTAACCCTCACAGCCCTGCCAGGTAAGTCTGCCGTTGTCCCCATTTTATAGAGGAGGAAAGTGAGGCTCTGAGACTCAGGTGAAGTAACCTGAAGGGAGGCGGCTAGTGGCGAGCCCCTCCGCCCTTGCTCTCGCCTACTCCTCCACCTAGTCCACACTTGGCACGCACCCTTGCACCTGATGCAGGCTCATGGGGAGACCTTCGTGAACACCCACCCCTGCCCCCAGGCTGGGCTCAGTGCTGCCCTGAAAGCCCCTCGCTGCCCCCAGGCGGTGGGCTGGGATCGAGGCCAGTCTGGGGCTCTTGCCGCTCTGAGCCCCAGCAGCTAGTGTCTGGCACATAGCAGGTCTCTGTAAGCGTTGGTTGTGTTGACTAAACCGAATTCCAGGCACAGAACGTTGAGTTCTTGCTCCTCTGACCAGTTTTCCCTGTCTTCACCTTCTCCAGGCACAGAGCCAGCTATGTGATCTCTGGACAAGGACCCTTTCTCTTCCTGCTTGGGTTCTACCTGCGCGCTTTGACTTCGGGTGCAGAAGTGCTGTCTGATCAGCCGCCTTGCCCACCCCCACCGGACACCCGTTCTGTCTCTCTGACCCCTCTCACTCCCGCCTCAGGCTGGACCCCAGGCCCACCCTCGGAATCCACTCCTTCGCTTCCCCTTAGCCTTCGTTCTTCCCGCGGGGCTGGCTGTATCTTTTTTGGTCCCCAGTAGTTTTCCTCCCAGAAAACCTTCGTTTCTTTCTCCCTCCTGGTCCTCAAAATCAACAGCCACAACGGGACTCTCCTCCTCAGGAACGCACGTACACACCTGCTGTTTAAAACTGTCAGAGTTTGTCCTGGAAAGCCCCATGGCCTTTCCTTAAAACATGGAGAAGTCCTACGATCTCCAGCCTGAGTCTCTGTCCCTGTCCCGGGCCCTGTCCTGCAGCAGAGCGATCCTCAGACACCCTCCCCAGCACGCTCCCTGCATCCCACTGGCCCTGCCCTCCCTCACCTCCCAGTCTCCTCTGCTTCCGGCAGCTTTGGGAAACCGGCCCCTGGCTTCTCCTCCATGCTGTATGGGATGAAGAGTGCCAATCTGGCCTATGTCACCAAGACTCGGGTCAGGTTCTTCAAACTGGACCGCTGGACCGACGCGTCCGATATCAGCACATACCACCACAAGTCACTGTTTGCCAAGATCTTCCATGACAGGTGTGTGTGTGTGTGTGTGTGTGTGTGTGTGTAAGGGGGTGGGGCTTGGGGGAAGCTGTCTGGCTGAGAAAGTGTGAGTTGCCTCCCTTTGGGGTAAGGCCGTCCTTTAAGAAGTGGGGGTAAGGGTAGGAAAGGAGCTAATTGGTCAGGGGAGGTGGGGGGGGTGTTGTCCAGGACAGCTGCCACTCCCTGAGGGCAACATCCAACCAGGCCCCTCCCGCCCCAGCCCCTCCTTGACTCCCACTCTCCCCAGGGCTGAGTATCTTCAAGGGAAACATGGGGTGGACGTGGAAGTCCAGGGGCCCCATGAAACCCAGGACGGGCAGCTCCTGATCCGCCTGGATTTGAACCGCATGGAGATGCTGACCCTGAGGCTTCAGAATGGAGGAACCCAGCCCGTCACCCTCACCCACGTCTTTCCACTCTCCCGGACCCCCCAGTTTAAATTCTACAAAGGGGACCAAAAGCTGCCCTGTTCACTGGGGCCCGGTGAGTGGGTTTCCAAAGGAATGAGCCTCTGGTGGGCAGGGGCTGGCCCGAGGGAGGGCTGGTGCTTGGGAACCACGCTGGTGCTGTCCTGTGGCTCCTGCCTGGGCATGGGGCCCTGTGGGGGAGTTTCCAGGGCCCAGGTGCTGGTGGGGGACCCCTCTCCCACCACCCTCCCGCTCACTCAGCCCGCTCCCCCAGGTGAGTGCTATGAGCTCCTCGTCCACTGTCAGACCAGCTTCGTGGGCTACTTCCCGGCCACGGTGATCTGGGAGCTGCTGGGCCCCGAGGAGCCGGGTTCGGAAGGAGCTGGCACTTTCTACATTGCCCGCTTCCTGGCTGCCGTCGCCCACAGTCCCCTGGCCGCACAGCTGAAGCCCACGGCGCCCTTCAAGCGGGCCCGGATCACTGGAAACCCTCTCGTGACCGCCCGGGTTGAGGAAGGACAGAGACCTGACCGGTAACTTCTCCCTCCAACCCAGTCCAGGCTGGGGGTGCCCCGATGCGACATTGTGGGCCCCCTTTCCTCACTGTGAGTTCTGAACTCCTCCAGGGAGAAAGTTGCCGATATGCGGACAGTGTGAACAAAATGTTAAGGCTTTACCATTCCGAGGTGGGTTATTAGGCAGCCCCCATGCAGACATCTCCCTCCTTTTTTAACAGCTTTATTGAGGCAATTCATGTGCCATTCAGTTCGCCCGTTTAAAATGTACGAGTCAGTGGTTCTTCGAATATTCACACACATGTGCAGCCATCACCACAATCTGTTTTAAATATATTTTATTGATTTTTTACAGAGAGGAAGGGAGAGGGATAAAGAGTTAGAAACATCGATGAGAGAGAAACATCGATCAGCTGCCTCCTGCACACCCCACACTGGGGATGTGCCCGCAACCAAGGTACATGCCCTTGACCGGAATCGAACCTGGGAGCCTTCAGTCCACAGGCCGACGCTCTATCCACTGAGCCAAACCGGTTAGGGCACCACAATCTATTTTAGAACGTTTCCTTATCCCCAAAAGGAACCTGTCCTCTTCGGCTCTCACCCCTCTTCTCCCCTTTCCCTCCCGGTCCTGAGGATCCTCTCATCTGCTTCCCGTCTCTATAAATTTCCCTTTTCTCAACATTTACTGTGAATGGGATAATAGAATCGGACGTGGCTGGATGTTCACACAATACTGTTCACCAAAAAAGCAAACTATAGACCATAGTGCTCTTTTTGTTAAAAAAATATATGTGTATTATGCAAATTAACAAAGAGAGAAGTGTGGACAGCTGCATACCAAAAAGTTAACATTGGTTATGCCTGGATGGTGAGAATGCTGTTTACTTATTTTTTTATTACCTATTTTCTGATGAATGTGTATTGTTATGTACATATATATGTATTACGTATGTATATTTTAATTTTTTAAAATATGTTTTTATTGATTTCAGAGAGGAAGGGAAAGGGAGAGAAAGAATCATTGATTGGCTGCCTCTTACACGCCCCCTACTGGGGATCAAGCCTGCAACCCAGGCATGTGCCCTGACCAGTAAATGAACTGTGGTGACCTCCTGGTTCATGGGTTGACCCTCAACCACTGAGCCACACTGGCCGAGCTTACATGCTTACATGTGTATATATATATATGTGTGTATATATATATTTTTTTAATTTAATATATTTCATTGATTTTTTACAGAGAGGAAGGGAGAGGGATAGAGAGTTAGAAACATCGATGAGAGAGAAACATCGATCAGCTGCCTCCTGCACACCCCATATTGGGGATGTGCCCGCAACCAAGGTACATGCCCTTGACCGGAATCGAACCTGGGTCCCTTCAGTCTGCAGGCC
The DNA here is from genome assembly GCF_000412655.1 of Myotis brandtii. NCBI lineage: Eukaryota > Metazoa > Chordata > Mammalia > Chiroptera > Vespertilionidae > Myotis > Myotis brandtii. Next base: position 2,942,743 of record NW_005354632.1, on the reverse strand, counting down.
GACGCTCTATCCACTGAGCCAAACCGGTCAGGGGTACATGTATATTTTTAAGTTTTCAAGTATCGTGCACTTTCAAGAACTGAGAATGAATGGTCCAGCCTTGGGGTGAGCAGCCTCGTGACCTAGTGAGTTACGCTTCCTTGGGCAAAGGCTGCTGACCCCTTTCAGCAGTGGTACTGTGTAGGGCTCCTGCATCCCCAGGGAGGGGTGCTCTTGCCTCTCTGAAGTGAGGGGCCTGTGTTTGCGACAGCTTCTCTTCCCTCATTCCTACAGTTCGAAGGGCTATGACCTGGAGCTAAGTTTGGTGCTGGGGACATACCACCCGCCCTCCCGCCTCCGGCATCTGCTCCCCACCCTTCTTCAGGGAAGAAGTATCTTCACTGCCCCAAAGGAGATTGCTGAGATCAAGTAAGCACCAGTCCTCTGCACCCTCACGCTTTCTGAGTCTGTTCCCCGCTGGCTTCTTCCCACCCACGCGCCGCAGCCACCCACCCCCTGCAGCCTCCCCAGCTCCGTTCATGCCTCACCCTACTCAGCACGCACTGCGCATGCGCAGGGCACTGTTCCCGGTGAATCGGTCACATGCAGGCCTTGCCTATATGAGTCGGGGGAGAAATGAGCATTGATCTTAAAATGTCTTCAAAAGACCGTTTATCTTATAACTTCATGGAGTGATGAATGCTGTGAAGAACTAACGGAAAGCTCAGCCAGAGCTCGAGCAGGGCAAGGGAGGGGATGGGCTGTGCCGCTTTGCAGAGGGCGGTCAGTCCCTGCCTTTTGGAGAGGGTGACATTGGAGTAGGGAGTGACACGCGAATGAGGTGAGGGTGGAGGTCATAAGAGGAGTATGTTCCAGGCCCAGGGCTCCAGTGCCCACTCAAGGCGGGGGAGGGGGGGGTGCGGGCGGGGGGCGGGGGAGGCAGGGAATAAGAGCCAGGGTTCCCTTCTTCAAGGTCCTTCTAGTTTCTCGGATTCCTGATGCTTTCATAGTCCCAGAGCTGCAGATGGGAGAGGGTGGATGCTCCTGGGCATGGGGGTTACCTGACCCATCCTCCTCCTGCCCCCCCCAACCCCCCACACCGTCACTGCTAGGGCCCAGCTAGAGACATCCCTGAAGTGCAGAAACTACGAGAAGAAATTCCAGCTACTGCTGCACCTGGAAGAGCTGCAGATGGAGCATGACATCCGGCACTATGACCTGGAGTCGGTGCCCATGAACTTGGACTCCAACTCCCAGAACCCCAAGCTGCTCATGTTGGAGGTTGGGGCTTGGATCGAGGGCGGGGATGGGGGCTCAGCCCACTGGCTGTGGGCAGAATACTGCTCCTGCCGGCTGGGCAAGACAAGAGGAAGGATGAAGATGTTTCTACCTACCCCACCCCACCCCCAGAGGGCTCAGCAGGGGTCAGCGTGGGCATCCTGTGCCCAGAAAGAGGGTCAGAGCAGGGCAGTGGGGAGCTATGATATAGCTGCCATCAGCTATGTGGCCTTCACTCTCTAGGCCTGCATTCCCTTATTTGAAAAACACAGAGCTGGACCAGGTAATTCTTGGCGCTCTTTCCAGCTCTCAGATGTTGAATGTGCCCACAGAAGCCCAGAGTTCTGTGAGAACAGGTTCTTCACACACGTGCTGAGGAAGGGCCCTGGTGAGAAGCGGGAGTTAAGGGTGATCAGCGAGATTCCTGCAGGAACTGAGTTGTAAATGAGATTTTAGAGGCAGAGTAGGAACTGAGCCAGCTAAGGGGGCAACTGGACAGGCTGGGGATCTGGCCCCCAAGTCCTGAGACCTGCATGGGAGGCTGTCCAGCATCCTGGTGCTTAGCATCTCTGAGCAGCTTGGACAGACTTGGCTCTTCCCTGGTCCCCTGACTCTGTGCTTGTTGGTTGGAGGGGAAAGAGGCAAAGTTCCCAGAATCCTAGGGTGGAGGGGGGCTCTCCGGTGAGCCTCCCTGAGATAGAATCTTACTTGTTTTCACACCCCATAGGTTCCTGGGGTGGCCGAGAGCCGCCCCTCAGTGCTCCGGGGAGACCACCTGTTTGCCGTTTTGTGCTCCGAGGCTCAGCAGAAGGACCCCATCACCTACAAGGGCTTTGTGCATAGGGTGGAGTTGGACTGTGTCAAGCTGAGCTTTTCCCCGAGGTGGGTGTTGGGGGAACCCTGAGCTGCCTGAAGGGTCTACAGACATCTCTCAGGCCAGCTTCTCCCTGAGATGAGTGGGATCCCAGGGATCAGACAGGAGGAATTTTCTTCAGGGGGACCCAGAAGTGCCTCAGCAAACTCCCTCCCCTGCAGGGATTGCATAGAGGTCTTGGGAAGTGGGGGTGGAGTCGGGGTAGAGGGAGAGTCTGGCCTTGAATTGCCCACCCTCCTAACTGGCAGTCTTCCCCGCCTCTCTGCCTTCCCAAAGCCTCCTGGACCGCTTTGTGAATGGGCTGTCCTTCAAGGTGAGCTTCACCTTCAACCGCCAGCCCCTGCGGGTGCAGCATCGTGCCTTGGAGTTGACGGGGCGCCACCTGCTGTGGCCCACACTCTTTCCTGAGGCCTCCCGTGGGGTCCCGCGGCTGCCCTCAGATGTGACGTTCAAGTGAGACTGTGGGCTGGGTCTCTGGGCCTGGAGGATGGAGTCCAGGGTGCCTCTAGGACACTGGATAACTTCATGTTCCTGACCCTCTGCCAGGCTGTACGACCGGAGTCTGGAGTCAAACCCAGAGCAGTTCCAGGCCATGAAGCATATTGTTATGGGCACCACCCGTCCAGCCCCCTACATCATCTTTGGACCTCCAGGCACTGGCAAGACTGTCACCTTGGTGGAAGCCATCAAGCAGGTGGGGCCTGAGCAAAGACCTGGGGCCTACACCTGGACTCCCCCAGGCCCAAGCAGTTGCCCCCGGATTCTGGTTCCTTCCAGCTTCCTGAATGCCCCTAAGCGGGCGGGCATCACGGGTCAGTGTGGCTGTTGAGATGGGGGTGTTGGTTGTGCACTGCACGACTCTCAGAGTCACCGTTCCCATGTCCGTCATCACACACTTGTCTAGTTACTGCACGTTTTCCAGCATTTGACGTGCTGTTTGGACTAGCAAGGAGGCTGGGGGTCAGAGCTTGCCTTTTGTGTCACTACCTCCCTCAGCTTTGGGAGGCAAATGTCACAGTGCACCGCCTGCATCACTGTCAGGACTGAGTCTTACGCCTACTCCCACCGCCCCCACCTACACACACAAACTCCCCAGACCTGGCAGCTGCTTCCCACACTGCGTATCCCCGTCCCCCCAGGTGGTGAAGCACTTGCCCGACGCCCACGTCCTGGCCTGCGCTCCGTCCAACTCAGGGGCTGACCTCCTCTGTCAGCGGCTCCTCACCCACCTGCCCAGCTCCATCTACCGGCTCCTGGCCCCCAGCAGGGACATCCGCATGGTTCCCGAGGACATCAAGGTACCTGGGGAAGTGCAGGAAGCCACAGGATGAAGCGTGCAGGGAGCCTCTCGGGTTAGACACTGAGGCCAGGAAACTAGGTGACCTGGATTCCCACCCTCGCTGTGGGGCCTCGCCTGGGCCAGGACCCCGAGCTGGCCTTCCGTTTCCCTGTGTGTGAAATGAGAGGTGAATAAGATTGAGGGTGAGAGCGGGGAGCGCCATGCTGATGCCCTCTCCCTTCACACCCACAGCCCTGCTGCAACTGGGACGCAACTAAGGGGGAGTTCGTGTTTCCTGCTAAGAAGAAGCTGCAGGAATATCGAGTCTTAATCACCACCCTCATCACTGCCAGCAGGTGGGAAGTGTGTGTGTGTATCTCTTTTAAAAAAAAAATGTTTTTATTGAGGAAGGGAGAGGGAGAGAAAGATAGAAATATCAATGACGAGAGAGAATCATAGATCGGTTGGCTCCTGCATGCCCCCAACTGGAGATCGAGCCCACAACCCAGGCATGTGCCCTGACCGGGAATCAAACCATGACCTCCTGGTTCATGAGTCAACGCTCAATCACTGAGCCACACCAGCCGGGCATATGTGTGTCCCCTAATAGTGTATATGAGTAAAGAGGTCGTAGGCTAGGGAGAGGAGGGAGGGGCCAGCTTGGTGAGGTTTGGCGGTCGGGTCCCTGGGTCTGACCTCGGCTTGGCCTGACACCTCCCAGGTTGGTTTCGGCTCAGTTTCCCATCGATCATTTCACACACATCTTCATCGATGAGGCTGGCCACTGCATGGAGCCCGAGAGTCTGGTGGCCATAGCAGGTAAGGGGCTCGGGGTGGGCTGCGGCTGCGCCACCCTCCGTGGGGCCGGGGAGGTCCCACCACTTACCTTTCTCCCCGCGCTACCTTGCCTCCCAGGGCTGATGGAAGTCAAGGAATCGGGCGATCCAGGAGCACAGCTGGTGCTGGCAGGAGACCCTCGGCAGCTGGGGCCTGTGCTGCGCTCCCCGCTGGCCCAGAAGCATGGGCTGGGGTACTCCCTGCTGGAGCGGCTGCTTACCTACAACGCCTTGTACAAGAAGGGCCCCGACGGCTATAACCCCCAGTTCATCACCAAGCTGCTGCGCAACTACAGGTACCCGCACCCCTCCCTTCTCCGCGATCCCACGCCTTCACGCCCTCTGCAGCCCCGCTGGAGGCTCCGTCTGCAGGCCTGTTGCTCAGAGGCTGTGTGGCAGAAAGGCTATAAGCCCGGTCGCGGTCTCTCTGGGCCCGGCAGTGCTACTCCGTGGCTGTGTAACCTGACAAGCAGCTTTGCTCTGGAACAGTTTGCTTAGCTGCACATTAAGGGATGGTCAGTGGTTCCCAGACACTCGGATGTATCTGGTGCAGGTCCCAGATGAAGTTTCCAGGCAATCCGAGGAGAAATTAGAAAAATAGGAACCATGTAGTTTTTTATCAACCTCGTTGGTATTCAGATTAAAGAGCCACCCTTCCTTTCACCAACAAGTTCATACATTTGAAATGCTCAGAGGAGCTCCCAAGTCCTTAGTGCCTTAGAGGAGCCCACTACGAATTAAATAAATGTTAGCTATTGTGTACTTCTTATGTTTGGGGATTTAACACATTATCTCATCAGATACCGGTGATGGTAGATGATACTTGTGTGTGTGTTGTCCTTCCTCCTCAAAATTGAAACCTGAGAATGGGTTTCTGATGTCTTGTCTTCTTCTTTTAAATTTGGCTGGTCTTTGAAACCCCTGACCGAATCCTCTCTGGAACCACATGTGGTTCTATTTTCTGTGGTTGACGGGCCTAGCAGCAGACGTTTTAGGTGAAGGAGCCTGCTATCCAGTGGACAGAAGGCAGGAGGATAATGTGTGTGGGGCCAGAGCAGGTAGAGTGGGCAAGGCGGAAGTAATCCGTTCCCGGTCTTGCTCTCCCTCCCCCCTCCGGCCTTCCAGGTCTCACCCCACCATCCTGGACATTCCTAACCAACTCTATTATGAGCGGGAGCTCCAGCCGTGTGCGAACCTTGTGGACCGGGAACGCTTCTGCCAGTGGGAGGGCCTGCCTCGCAAGGTGAGGGGCTCCCGCCCCGTTCCCTCCCGTTGAAGGTGCAGGGGAGGAAGTGGCTCTGAGTGGAAGCCACGGGTCTGTCCCTTCGTCCCCTTGGCCTGGGGGCCTGGGAGCCCACAGTGCCTGGAAGGGTTTGGGGTGAGAGGGAAGGGAAGGGGGGCAGGGAGGCCCGGCTAAGGGTTTCCCCTGACTGTGTCCAGGGCTTTCCCATCATCTTTCACGGTGTGATGGGCAAGGATGAGCGTGAGGGCAACAGCCCCTCCTTCTTCAACCCCGAAGAGGCTGCCACCGTGACTTCGTACCTGAAGCAGCTGCTGATCTCCTCCTCCAAGAAGGGCAAAGGCCGCCTGAGCCCCCGAAATGTGGGCGTCATCTCTCCATACCGGAAGCAGGTTAGGCCCTCAATTCCCATTGAGGGTGACACACACACACACCATGGTACCTCATTCCCAGGCAGACCACTAGGTGGAGGTTCCGGAGCTCAGGCCTCTGCTCGCCCCGTATCTGGGAAGCTCAGAGGTCGGCGGCCCCTCCCAGTGTGCCTTCCAGCTGCCTCTCCCTGTGTGCCTCCCAGCTCCTTGGCTTCCTGCCTGACTCCCTCTTGCACTGGGGTGATGGGGTGAGAGAAAGGCCCTTGTCCCCATCTTCCAGGTGGAAAAAATCCGTAATTGCATCACCAGGCTGGACAAGCAGCTCCGGGGACTGGATGACATCAAGGACTTGAAGGTGACACTGACCACTGTTTCACATTTGCTCTCTGTCTGCCTTCTGCGCCCCTCTCCTCCCCACTCCCAGAGAGCCTCGGGCTCCTGCCCTGCCGCTCCAGGCTGCCCCTGCCCGACCCACCCTGACTAGGATTCTCCCCAAGCGCTCACTTCTGAATATCCGGACCTGCGGCTCCGTTCGGGGTGCGACCAGGATGCCTGCATGTTTCGCAAACAGCCCACACCATTTTTATGATTAGGCTGGAGGCCTCTGCTCGAAGAATAAAGTCCAGATTCCCCGGCCTGCCTGACCCGTCATGTGATAGTGTCGCGCTGCCCTCTCCTCCCTCTGGGACAGTAGCTTCACCCTCTGTCTCAGGCCACGTTTCTCAACACTGGCTGCAGATAAGAATCACCTGGAGAGCTTTGGCACTGCCTGTGCCAGGGCCCCACCCAGCCAATTAGCACAGCGATCTGGGGGCAGAGCCAGGGCATCGGGATGGTTTCCAGCTCCTCAGGTGATCTCGTATGCAGCCAGGGTTGGAACCAGCGCTTTAAGATTTGGAGTCCTTGCCCTGGCCAGTGTGGCTCGGTTGGTTGGGCATCATCCCAGGAGGTCATCAGTTCCATTCTTGGTCAGGGCACAAGCCTGGGTTGCTGGCTCTATCCCCAGTAGGAAGTATGCAGGAGGCAGCCCATCCATGTTTCTATCTTCTCTCCCTCTTCCTTCTTCTCTCCCTCAAATCAATAAAAAACATATTTTAAAAAGCATTTAGAGGCCTCTCTCTTAGAACTTCTGATTCAGGAGGTCTGGGTTGTATTTTTTTAAATATATTTTATTGATTTTTTACAGAGAGGAAGGGAGAGGGTTAGAGAGTTAGAAACATCGATGAGAGAGAAACATCGATCAGCTGCCTCCTGCACACACCCCCCCCCCCCCCCCCGGGATATGCTCGCAACCAAGGCACATGACCTTGACTGGAATCGAAACCGGGACCCTTTGGTCCACAGGCCGACGCTCTATCCACTGAGCCAAACCGGTCAGGGCATGGGTTGTATTTTTTTTAACAAGTACTTAGTGATTATCTTCAGGAAAGATTGAAAAACACTGCTGAGTTACCAGGTTTTCTTTCTCTTTGTTTTAATCCTCATCCAAGGATCTTTTTTTCCATTGATTTTTAGAGAGTCGAAGGGGGCGGGGAGACACATCGATTGGTTGTCTCCCACATGCACCCCGAGTGGGGCCAGGGATCGAACCTGCAATCCTCTGGTGTGAGGACCAACGCTCTAACCACTGAGCCACACGGACCAGGGCCCACGTTTTCTGTACTTAGAACACTCTCCAGCCCCCATCCCTCTAACTGGAGCAGCTTCCAGGGCATCCTCCTATCCTTCCTCCTGCCCGTTAGAACACTCGCTCTCTCCCCTGTGACAGCTGCTGCGTGACTTCTCCACGCCTGCCCTGGAGCTCCAGCTCCCTGAGGCAGGGCTGGGCCCTCGGTGGCCCTGGTCTCAGGCCGCCCTTCCCTCTAGGTGGGCTCCGTGGAGGAGTTCCAAGGCCAAGAGCGCAGCGTCATCATCATCTCCACCGTGCGGAGCAGCCAGAGCTTCGTGCAGCTGGATCTGGACTTTAACCTGGGTTTCCTCAAGAACCCCAAGGTCTGCGGGCCGGCGGGGGGGCCGGAAGTCGTCCTTCCTCAGGGCCCTTGCCTTCGGTGACACCAACACTTCTCCCTTCCAGAGGTTCAACGTGGCTGTGACCCGGGCCAAGGCTCTGCTCATCGTGGTGGGCAACCCGCTGCTCCTGGGCCATGACTCCGACTGGAAGGCGTGAGCATCCCCAAGCCCCCCCACCCCGTAGGGCAGCTGTCTCTTTAAAACTACCTCCTTGTGGCTCAGTTCATCGCAGACCTGTCCACCTCACAGCACCTGCATTTCAGTTACCTGCCACTCGGAGGTTAAGCATCTTGTCCAAAGGCCCGGGCTGGTGCCCCGCAGCCAGGCACACTTGTGTGACTGCAGGCCGGGCTGAGGGACCACACCCCCCCCCCCCCCCCCCCCGCAGATTCCTGGACTTCTGTAGAGACCATGGGGGCTACACCGGGTGCCCCTTCCCTGACAAAGTGGACCCGCAGCACGAACAGGACTTACTCAAAGGTCTGAGCAAGCTCAGCATCTCTACCTCAGGTATGGCTGGGCCGGGGCGGGCCGGGTCCAGGCTAGTGCTGGTTGGGGCGGAGGTAAGGAAGACAGCTCGCCTCCTTTCTCTCCAGGGCCCGAAAGTCACGACTACCTCTCCCAGGATCTGGAGGGTGAAGCTGACCTGCCCCTGCAAGTGGAGCCCGAGTGGAGAAATGAGCACTGAAGAGATGCAGCGGCCTTCGGCCTTTGCATACCAACCAGGCCTTAACCGCCCCTCACCCTGCCCCTCACCCAAACCCAGCCCAACTGCCCCTCCAAGGGACAGGAAGGCTGGGGGAGGGAGTTTACAACCCAAGCCCTTCCCCCGCTCCCCGGCAGGGAAGAATGATACAAGCTGCTAACAATGCGGGGTAAGGGGGGGAAGAAAAACTGAAAATAAAATTTTGTTCTATGCAAACGTGTCCATGTCTTCTTGGCCTGGTCCCTGCTTCCAAAAGCCCCAAGCTGACCCCACAGAAGAGGGGACACTACCCAAGGCCATACCACCTCTCCCTAGAGACCAACCCAGCCCCCACGACCAGGGGAGGAAACCCAGTGGGAGGTGGCAGGGAAGCCACCCACAGGCTTCTAAGTTTAGCCTCTGCTCCAGACCACTCCCCTCACCCGCCCCCAAGGCCCAGAGCCAGGCATGACCTCATCCTTTGCTCCTAGACTCCACCCTGCCTGCCAGAGTCCTGCCTTTGCAAACAGGGGCCGGCCTGGTTAGCAACTAGAAAAAGAGGAGGAGAGACGGGACTACAGGCTCAAGGCCAACACAGAGACCAGAAGAGAAAGACAGGAAGCTGCTCATATACATGTTGAAGCCTGTGGCCCTTTTATTCATGCCCCCCAGCAGGTATAGCCAGAAAAGGGCCCCTGCCCAAAGCAGAAATACCAGGGCCCAGGACTCTGGGTTACATCCTCCAAATCCCCTTCCCCAGACATGTGAGCCAGGAGTGTATAAAGTGCTGGTGTGAAGATCCTCCGGGGAAGGCCAAAGGGACCCAGAGCCCCACCCTACACCCGGGGAAGCAGCAGAACTCTGCTCCAGGAGGGCGGGGCACAGCCCTAGGCTCCCAGAGTGCCGGGAGGGAGGGCCTGCCACCGCCACTGCCACCACCACTGGGGCTGGGGCCTTGGGAGACCCGATGCAGTCCTGGGCTGGAGGGAACTGGAAAAGGGAACCTTCAGCACGGAGCCCTAAGAGGATGGGGCTTGGGGGTGTTCCTGCGCCCCTGTGAAGGGACTCGAGGTGGGGATGGAGGAGAGGCCTGTGTGTGTGTGTGGGGGGGTGGTCTCAGAGAATGGGGCAGCCCCTCCGGCGCTTATTCTTGCGGACCTGGAGGCCAGCCCGAGTGGCCATCTCGAACACCTCCCGCACCCCCTCCTTGGTCTTGGCTGAGCACTCGAGGTAGCCAAAGGCACTGATCCTGTTCGCCATGTCCCGGCCTTCCTCAGATCGCACAGGCTCCTGGAGGATGGAAGGTGAGAAGTCAAGGGAAGCTGGTGGCCAGGTGCATCTCACTGCCACACCCTTAAGTGCAGTAACTAGAAGAAACATCTCCAGCCCTAACCCGCAAAGCACCTAAGCCCCGACACCCTGCCGCGGCAGGACCAGCGACCCAAGACTCAATGTTTATGTCAAAACTCTCTCCATCGCCCTAGACCCACGCTACATCCTTCTGTTCCTGAATAGGCATCAAGCCCCTCCGAACGGACCCCCCTGCCTCCATGCTCGCTTTCTTACAACCTTCGCTGTGTGGCTGCCAGAGTAACGTTCCGAACACAGACCTGACCACACCTGTCCCGTTTGAAACCTCAGGGTAGTCCAGCGGTTCTCAACCTGTGGGTCTCGACCCCTTTGGGGGTCGAATGACCCTTTCACAGGGGTCGCCTAAGACCATCGGAAAACACATATATAATTACATACTGTTTTTGTGATTAATCGCTATGCTTTAATTATGTTCAATTTGTAACAATGAAATTGGGGGTCACCACAACATGAGGAACTGTATTAAAGGGTCGCGGCATTAGGAAGGTTGAGAACCACTGGGGTAGTCCATGCTCCTTATTCTGGGGTAAATGAATCATTTTCTCTGATAAATGAATCCTGGCTAGAGATCCACTTACCAGGTCTCCTGATGAGCCAGCTCCCTCCCTCTGGGCCTTTCTTTCAGCCACTTACAATGGAATTTCTTATTCATCTTAATAGCCCCAACCACAGACCAATAAACCAAAATGCCAAGTGACCTTGGACAAGTCACTTCATTCTCCGATGGCTACCCCTCTGGTTCTCCCTCACCAGGGTGGGAGGCGGGTGCCACCACCCCTCTGACAGGGCAGTCCCCTGGAAAGAAGGCTCCCTTCGGCCCCAGCCTGGCCGCCCACCCACCTGCTTCATCTTGGCCAGCTCCCTCCGGGTGTGCTCGTCTTGCCGCAGGTCCTTCTTGTTGCCCACGAGGATGATGGGCACGTTGGGGCAGAAATGCTTCACCTCCGGAGTCCACTTCTCAGGAATGTTTTCTGCACAGACAAGACCCAACAGGTGTTGGTGCCTCCACTTAGACTAGAAAGCCCCCCTCCCTGAAGCCCCCGGTCTCCCCACAGCAGAGTCTTAGAGGGTGTTCAGCATGACAGTCCCTTTTACAGCTCAAAACCTCTCCCCTGAGCCCTCCTAAGGGCCAGAGTTCCCACGGTGAAGGAAGCCAACAGCCCCCCGCACCCCTCCCTACAGCCTCCGCTGCCTAGGATGGCGGAAATCAGCCAAGGCAAGAGCGACCTCGGGTTGGTTGGTTCCAAAGGGTTCTGGTCCCCTCCCTCCAGGCCCTCACCCAGGCTGTCCGGGCTGTCGATGGAGAAGCACATGAGGATGACATCAGTGTCTGGGTAGGAGAGCGGCCGGAGGCGATCGTAGTCTTCCTGCCCAGCTGTGTCCCAGAGGGCCAGCTCCACCTGACACACAGGGCCGGTGAGAAGCCAGCCCGAGGGCCCTAGCCACGCCCCCACCCTGCCACCGAGGGGGCCTCACTGAAGCCACTGGTCCTGGAGGCTCCATGAACATCCACTGAGCACCTGCTCCGTGCCAGGAACAGTGCCGATCACTGTCACCCACCACCAATTAGGTGAGTTTTTAAAAAATCCTGAGACATCAGCGCTTCATCTTTGTGCTGCTTATGAATCGCCACTGTGAGCGTCAGTTTTATTGAATCCTCACAACCACCCTTTGAAGGAGGCTTTATCATTCCCCCCATTTTGCAGTTGGGGGAGCGTGAAGCTCAGAGGCGAAGGGTCCCTGTGTAGGGAACCGAGAGGTGCGTCTAGATCTCCTGGCTGCACTTGCACTTCCTGACTGTCATTGGTGCCAGCAGGGAGGGTGCAGCGAGGCCCTGGTGGTGAAGAAGGACATGCTGCGTGCAGTGTTGGGCGGGGTCCCCGGTGCCGTGGGAAGGGGCTCTCCTTCACCTGCTTGCCATCCACCTCGATGTCCGCGATGTAGTTCTCGAAGACGGTGGGGACGTAGACCTCTGGGAACTGGTCCTTGCTGAAGACGATGAGGAGGCAGGTCTTCCCACAGGCCCCGTCGCCCACAATCACCAGCTTCTTTCGGATCGCAGCCATGGCTGGGGCTGGCAGGGGAGAGGCAGTGGGGATTTGGGGAGAGGCCTCATAAGTCCAAAAGCATTTCTCTGGGCCCCCCAAGACCTCCCCGGAAGCCGAAGCATCCCGAAAAAGGAGGGCAAGGGGCTTGCACAGGCCTGTTCTTGCTAAGAACCAACTGCTCGGGCAACTGGGCTCGAAATTCCTTATCTCGGAGTCAGGGACAGGTCTCCCCCCGATGGGTGAGAACACAGAAGTGGGAGGTAGAAAACCCAGCCACGTGGGAGCCAGACAACATGAGTTCTGACCGGATCCACTCGCCCACTGGGGTCCTGGACACCTAGAGGGGGTGCTCAGGGACATGGCCAAAGAGCCAGACTTCACTTGTTACCGGGGATGCTGATACCATCTAGAACACACTGTCCCTCACCCAGCACAAGTCATGCCCACCCGGTCACCGACTGAGCGGTTCCTCTCCAAGGCCACGGGCCAGAACAACAGGCGACCAGGTGGTAGGTGGGTAAGGGAAACTGGGGGGGGTGGGGGGGGGCATTTTGACAAAAGTCACCTCCCTCGGTCCCCAGAAGCCTAGAAGGGAAATGGAGAGCTTCCTATTTTGACAAATTAGGAAAGTGAGGCTCAAACACGCATTCAGCGGTCATGACAGGGATGGCACTCTCAGCAGGGCTGTGTGACTCCATCGAGTCTACGTATCATCCCCGAGGTGGGAAAGAGCAGAGGGAGGGAAGCCCAGACAGAGGGCAGTGGCAGCCGCCAGCCGGCTTCCCTGGCCCACCCCATCCCGGTTCCCAAAGCCCGTCACACAAAGGAGGCTCAGTCCCCACGGTGCCCACAGCCCACATTCGGGCAGCCTGCCGTCCTCCCCCTCCCTCCTGGGCCTGGCAGCCACACTGGGTCACTCAGCCTCAGGCAGGGGACAATGACCACACTGTAGGGAGCCACACATCCACCGCAGCGGAGCGGCTGAGAATAATCCACCGGGGAGTCACCTCCACCCACTCCGCGGAACAGCCCCTTCCTCCCCTCTGTCCAGCCAGTTCACCCAAGGCCCTGCCCACCCCTCCCTGTGACTCAGGGCGAGGAGTCAGCTTCCTGGGGTTTCCATGCCCCCCCCCTCAGTGAGCATCTGCACAGTTCATCACACCTTCCCAGCTTCCCTGCCCCTGAGCTGAGCCTCCCTTCCTGCCCCCCAGGGGAGAGGAGCTGACCTCCAGGTGGCAGGCCTAGAGGAAGAGGGAGTCCGGACTGTTGGGACTGCTGCTGGGAGGAGCTCCCCCAAACGGAGACAAATGAGGGCCAGTCCCAGCAGCAAACAGGCAGGGAGTCGTCAAGAAAGAAGGAGATGGTAACCTGATCTCTGCCCAAAACCTAGCTTTTTCTCTTTGTCCCACATCCTGTCAAACTGGGCTGAACTCCTTTTCTCCCCACACACCACCACCTCACAGCCCTGCCTTGGTCGGCCTCGTAGGAGGCGAATATTCCAGCCCAAGGCTCCTTATCTCGGACAGCGGGGTCCTGGTGGCCTCCCTCCCCTACACACACAAGCTGGGATGAGGGAAGCAGATATGAGTCAGAGAGAATTTATAGTTGAGGACACAGCCACACTCTCCCCGCCTGGAAGGGGGCTCTCCCTGACACCCCAAAAGACAGGCAAGAGGGCCTTCCCCATGCCAGCAGATCTCCGCCAAAAATGAAAACCATCCTTCAAAAAGGTGACCAGCTCCCAGGCGACCAGCTCCCCCGGCCCCCGGCCCCGAGTTCCATCGGTCAGCTGTGTGGGAACAGGCTGGGGTGGTAGCCCAGACATGGATGGAGGGCGATCACCAGTGGCTCAGGCTTCGGCGTGCCAGTGCCCTCCCCCAGCAGGGCAGTTTAGGTGGCACGGGCGGTGGGGCCAGGGCATACGGTAAGTGGCCTGGAGCCTTTCCCTCGAGGCTCCGGCTGGCCCAGGCCAGGACTCTAAGGACGAAGGCCAAGAGGGCAAGGACAACAGCTCCCCAAGAGAAGCAGCCCCAGAGAAACTGCCGCACAGACCCTAGGAGGGGCCACGAAACCGCCAGGAATGGAGCCTGGAACTCCTGGGCCTCCCCTGAGACAAGGCAGACATCCACCCCGTCCTCATTCTCTCCATTTCCAGATGACCCGGCCCGCCGTTCCCCGCCAGCCACCCTGAGGTCTAGGGCAGGAATCCGATATCTCCTCCTCAACTTTAAAACCAGAGCTCGGCCTCGGGTCTCCCAGCCCAGACCAAGTTGGGAAGGGGGAGGGGGAGGGGCAGGGTTGGAAGAAAGGAGTTCCTTACACACTCACACTCACACACACACACACACACGCACGCACGCACACGCACAAAGGAGCTGGATCCCTCCAGCTCCCCCAGCCTCCCGCCCGGCGGCTCCGGGAGCCGTCTAGGGCGGTGTCCAGACCCCGCAGAGCCTGGCAGCC
>NW_005354632.1:2920896-2927377 GCF_000412655.1 Myotis brandtii | reverse complement strand
CAGCCCAGGGTCACCCCCACCCCCACCCCCAGCCTTGAGAACTTTTCAGGATCTTTGTGACCCGGGCCAACGGTCCTCTTCACGAGTTCCTTCCTTCCCCCTCGCCTGGACTTTGCATGAGTCCAATTTCGACCTACCCACCCACCAAAGGGCGCTCCAGGAAACCCAGATCCCCCGCTGGGAGTTCAGATCCCACCCGAAGAGTATGATCTCGGTGCCGCCAGGGACACGGGAAAGCTTTGGGTATTTATTTACCTACACAGTGTGTGTCCTTCCCTGAAAGGTGGCTGAGGAGGCGGACGGAGGGTGAGGACATTTCATTTGCTTGTGCTGGGTACACTACATAGCTCCGCCCTCCTACTACGCACCATATAGATCTTTGGGTTAAGTATACACAGGCCCTTTTGCCTGTAAGAAACCGAGGCTCAGAGAAGCTAAGCGGTTTGCCTCCGTTTTTGCTATTTCTGTGAGATTCAGCAAGAATTCAGACATTGCGTCTGTTCGGCTCCAAAGCAGGTGCTTTCTCCATGCTGGCCCCATGCTCCTCCAACCTGTCCCTTCCCACCGTGTGGGGCACAGTAGGTTTCACCAGATACTTGCTGAGTGAATGAATGAATGTTAGAAGCCACAGAGACTTTTAAGATCTGAAGTGCAACCCACACTTAATAAATGAAGAAGCCGAGGTCCGAGCACTTTGGTCCCCAGGCCTTGAGTGTGGCCTTAGAGATATGTGCTCAGTTTAGATCAATCGCTGCCTTCAGAGAACTTACAGTCTAGCCAGGCCTGCATGGCTTAGTGCAGTGATGGTGAACCTTTTGAGCTCGGCGTGTCAGCATTTTGAAAAACCCTAACTTAACTCTGGTGCCGTGTCACATATAGAAATTTTTTGATATTTGCAACCATAGTAAAACAAAGACTTATATTTTTGATATTTATTTTATATATTTAAATGCCATTTAACAAAGAAAAATCAACCAAAAAAATGAGTTCGCGTGTCACCTCTGACACGCATGTCATAGGTTCGCCATCACTGGCATAGTGGTTGAACGTTGACCTGTGAACCAGGAGGTCATGGTTCGATTCCCAGTTAGGGCACATGCCTGGGTTGCAGGCTCGATCCCTGATATAGGGCATGCAGGGGGCAGCCAATCAATAATACTCTCTCATCATTGATGTTTCTAGCGCACTCTCTCTCTCTCTCCTTCTCCCTTCCTCTCTGAAATCAATAAAAATATTTTTTTTTAAAAAAAGAACTTACAGTCTAAGTTCAGAATACAGACAACTTAAAGATAACTAACAGTTATTGAACCCTTACTGCATGGGTCTGGCTCTATATACATGAAAAGCCTTATGAGGTAGTACTGTTATCTCATTTTACTGAGAAGCAACTTGAGGCTCACTGAGGTTACTGAGCTAGTGTTGGGTTCTGGCACCAGAACCCAAATAGCAGGGCCCTAGAACTCTGGCTCTTAACTGCTGCTTCAGACCAACTCCTAATAGTGACAGTAATCAAAGGAGGCAGTCACTGTAGTGGGGCATGCACGGGCTGTGGGATACCCAGCCCTGAAGGACAGGTGAAGTGTTCAAGGTGATGTGTAGATTTTAAACGGTTGGAGCTACCACAGGCCCACAGTCACGGAAAGGAAACCCCAAGAGAGTGGTGGTGGGGAGAGGTGAGGCTAGAGGAGGAAACAGTGGCCAGATCATGAAGGTCCTCGTATGCCACCACACTCAAGAACTGAGTGTTCTTCTAAATGGCAGGAAGGAGCCACTGAAATGTTCTCTCAAGGGAATCGCCAACTCAGATTCACTCCGCAGAAAGGACACTCTGTCTGTTATGTCCCAGGGATCTTAGGGAAAGCAGGGGAGTGGCCTGGAGACAGAGATAGGAGACGAGTTAGGAAGCTAATGCAGTAAAGAACTAAGGTAGTGACAACAGGGGTAGAAACAAGTGGAGAAATATGAAATGTTTTTAAAATAGATAATCAAGCCCAGACCGGTTTGGCTCAGCGGATTGAGCGTCGGCCTGCGGACTCAAGGGTCCCAGGTTCGATTCCGGTCAAGGGCATGTACCTTGGTTGCGGGCACATCCCCAGTAGGGGGTGTGCAGGAGGCAGCTGATCGATGTTTCTCTCTCATCGATCTTTCTAACTCTCTATCCCTCTCCCTTCCTCTCTGTAAAAAATAAATAAAATATAATTTAAATAAATAAATAAATAAAATAGATAATCAAAAATAGTGGTTAGCTTGATGAGGAAGAGACGGGAGCCATGGTGACCAATTCCAAGACCAACTTCCAACTGGAGCAGCTGAGATGATGAACCAGAAGGCACGTGTTTGTGGAGAAAGTGGTGAGTTCAGTCTGAGGCATGTTGAGTGGCAGTGCCTGAGGGATGCCTCGATGTTCCGTAGACGACAGAGACATGAGGGTCTAAAGCTCAGGAGAGGTCTGGGCTGGAAATACTGACTGGGATGACACCAGCAGATGGATGAGGCCACAGAAGGGACGAGAGTGCATGGAGTGGGAAGAGCAAAGGGCAGAAGACAGAAACTGGGAACACTATATTTTAGTGTCAGTAGGGGTAGAAATAAGTGGGCAAAGATGAAATATTTGTATACCAGGACTGTTCTGGTATACATTCTACCACCCCAATGATCTTTTTGTTACCTTTCGATCTCTAGTCAAAGAAATAAAGACACATATTTATCCATCTGGTTTATTTGCCAGTAACTGTAATTTTGGATTTAATGGACACCCCTTCTTCAGTTAAATTGCCACTAAAGAAGGTCAGGGGGAGGGACAAGTTCAGAATTCGGGTTGGGAGAGGATTAAGCATGGAGAGGCTGGGATGGTGGTGGGAGGGTCAGGGCTGAACCCCTCAGGAGTAACTGCCTGGCCCTCCCAGGGGGATGATGAAGACAGAGATGTCATCCCCGGAACCCAGCTTGTTGTTGGGGAGACGCCAGCCACGGTCCCGGGGAGTGCCCCGGGCCCCTAGGACCAGAGCTTGGGCCAGAGCTGTGTACCTGCCAGGAGCACACGTGCACAGTCATGTACCAACATGTCCACGGGAAGACAGATACACAGGCCCTCATTGCTTCCCTTTGCCCCTTCCTTCCCCACTGTCACCCCTCACTGCCCAGGCAACCCCTACCTGCTGGGGTCATTGGGCTCATAGGTCGACAGCACCCTGTCCACAGTGGCAGCTACCTCACAGTCACTGGTGACATCCCACAGACCATCCGTCCCCAGCACAAGCACGTCGTCGGGGCAGTGCTCATACTGTGTCAGGTCATACACTCGCACCTGGTGGGGAAAGAGGGTGGAGAGGGAGCCTGGGGGTAAAGGGAACTGGGGCGAAAGCCAGCCGGAGCCCCAGAAGAGGGAAGGTGAGGTGAAGGAGGCGCCCCTAACGACTCACCTCTGGGAAGCAGGAGAGGAAGGGCTTGATGGGCAGGCTGGAACTGCAGACCTTGAGGTTGTGGTCGCCTAAGCCCCGGGTCACCCCAATGGTGGCCATCACTCGAGCCTAAGTAAAAGGAGGCAGGGGTGCTGCCAAAACCGTCTCCCAAACTCTGAAACGGGGCCCCTCCCACCCCTGCCCTCAGGGAGAACCTCCACCGCCCTAGACAACTCGTGGTGGGTTCTCCGGCCCTCTCCCGCCTCTACCACGGAGTTTACCTTTTTGCCCTCCCCACAGACCAGAGGAAACCTGAGATCCTCCAGCTCGATCTTTTTGTAGGCCCTGGGGAGGGGGGAGTAGAGGAGGCATCACCCAGGCATCAAAGTCCCTCTCCCCTAGGAGCCACGCTCCTCACACAAACCCCTAAGAAGGGCCACATCCCCCCAGCTCCCAGCCTGGCCCAGCCTCCAGCTTCCACCATGCTGTTGGCCAGGGACTGATTGCGTTGCCATGGGAACTGGCCCAGCTCTGAGGGAAGTGTTACCAGCCGGTCATGTTCTGGTCCCGGTACAGCATCCTCTGGCCCAGCTCCTTGGACTGAACTCTGCGGGGGAACTCGAGGTGGGTGAATTCACCACCCAGCAGCTCTGGTTTCAGGAAGCCCTGGGGTCGGGAGTGGCCAGAGAGAGCAGAGGGCCAGAGGGTTTTAGGCTTACTGCAAGGTCTGGTGTCTAATCTTAATTATGGCAGACCCTTAAGTGGAGTTTACTAGAGCCACACACTGTCTAATATGGACAGGTATTAACTCATTTACTGCTCACTGCAACCCTTAAGGCAGGAACTACTGATACAAGTCAAGGGGATTGTCCAAAGTCACTCAATTAGCAAAGCACTGGAACCAGGACTCAATCCCAGCACCAAGGCCAGGACTTAAAGCTCTAAACCATACTGCCTCTCAGGGCCCTCCCCACCCCTGCCTCCACTTCCTTCCTCAGCTGGGGCCACTGTGGGAGCACGGATCAGCCCACGCTCCTTCCTGCTACGTCCTCCACCAGCCACCAGCTCGGCTCTGCACTCCTCTCTGTAAGGGGCTGTCTGTGTGGTGGGGGAGGGGGAGTCCTCAGGATGTAGGGTACAAACAGGCACAAGACTCAACAAAGAATGGGAGTCAGGAGCTCAGTTCACACTTACCAGCAGCTGAAGACGCTGGCGCTCAGTTTCCGGGGTGAATTCCCGAGACATTGGAATGATTTCACCGTTCCGGACAATGATGGCCCTGCCCAGAGAAAGGAAAGGTTGGGGCTTGGCTCTCTTCGGCCCCCTTGTGGAGAATTCCAGAAAGACCAGGCCTTCCCTATAGTGACCCTTGGGATTTAGCATCCACACCCCTATCTTTCTTCCCCACGTGGCTCTTTCAGGCCCTTCCTTCTGTCTGTGAGCCCTCCTGACCTCCTCCAGTCTTCGATTTTTAACACCCGCCACCT
This sequence comes from Myotis brandtii, assembly GCF_000412655.1. Taxonomy (NCBI): domain Eukaryota; kingdom Metazoa; phylum Chordata; class Mammalia; order Chiroptera; family Vespertilionidae; genus Myotis; species Myotis brandtii. The sequence goes on along the minus strand of NW_005354632.1, from coordinate 2,922,489 downwards.
CACTCTCTTCTGTTCCCCCACCCCGAAGAGTGTGGCCCCCATACCTGCTGTCACCTGCATTGGCCACGTACACCTTGCCCAGCAAGTAGACCACAACCAGAGCACAGCAGCCCCCCTCCACTTGGTGGCCATGCCGCTCCTGAGCCAACTGCTCATCCTGTCATATGAAGAAGAGTCAAAGGGGGAGGATGAAGAAGAGCTTCCAGGCATGCAGCCACCCCCTCCATCCAAAGGAAACCAGCCCAGCCAAGCTGCCCTGGAGGAGAGGAGGGAAGACATGGGTGTAATGCCCCCTCCTCCTTCCCCTCTGACCCAAGGATCAGGCTTGCAAAGGTAGTGTAGGTTCTCAGGGTCACCCCCCTCAGGCCACCTGACTCCCACACAGAATTGACCAGAGTATCTATCTGCCTAGCAGGCCCTTGGCCCTGGCCACCCACTCACCATGAGCTGGAAGGCATTCTCAATGGCCCCCACTACCAGGCTCTCATGGGTCACTTCCTTCTGTGAAGGCCAGCAGGACTGAGGACCCACCAAGTGAGAGGGATCCGAGGAACCCGGGGTCCCCGGGGTGGATGAGAGGCAGAGCGGAGGTGGCGAGGGGTCCTGGAGTATCTCCACGAGGTCCTTTAGCTGCTCCCGAATGTGGCGATGCAGGAGCCTGGAGGCCATTTCAGCAGCTCCGCCCCCTGCATGCCCATCAAACAGACCCCAGTAGTAGAAGCAGAGTCCCTGCTGGAGGAAAAGTAGAGATGAGTGATGGGTGGGTGTGTTTTATGCAGGGAGACGAGCAAGCCCCTGCTGTGGGCATCCACGCACACATTAGAGAGGAGGTCGGAGCTTGGTAATAAAGGAAAATTAGATTTACTCACCCACTGACCAAGGGCCTAGATTGTATCAGAAAGTCAAGCATCAAAAAAGCCAAACTCAGAGGATGCTCACGTATTTATGGATGTGTTAATTAATTACCAATGCAAAAATAAGCATTGGTGATTAATTAAATCACCCATAAGTGCGTGTGCATCTACATTTTAAGTGGAAAACTACATTCATATGACTTGGTAGAATCTATGCCAGATAAAGACTCTGGGCCAGCAGACAGAAAGCTAGGGAGGTAGGAGGTAGATCTTGGCATGTTTCCGATTTAAAAGCAGATGCCTAGAATCTCTGGGCAGAGGTGTCACCCTGTTTCCAGAGGCTAGGAAGGGGGGTTGGGGGCTTACCTGGCTTGGGCTAGGCTCTCTAGGTGCCCCTGAGACACTTCTCCGACCTTCCACATACACCACCTCACAGCACGCCTGGTCCTCATTGTGCCGGCTCTTGCCAGCGTTGATGACCCTGCCAGGCCAGAGTGACCACATCAGGTTGGACACCAGACCGGGTCCTGGAATAACCCCCACCTTAGACATACACACTCTCTCTGGCCTGCTGGCCAAGCTGAGAAAGGTCAAGGCCACCTGGGATCCAGGCCAGAGTGAGGAGGAGAAGGGAGGCAGGGCGAGGCACAGGGAATTCTGTCTGGGTGTCGGGCCCCACCACCTCACAGAAAGGCCAGGAGCAGCACCTGTCTGCCTCAGGTCCCCATCCCTGGCTAAG
>NW_005354632.1:2919790-2920661 GCF_000412655.1 Myotis brandtii | reverse complement strand
CAAGGTTTTACTTCCCTGCCTGTCAAGACCCTACCTCCCACCTGAAACCCAATCAATTCTGCTAGTGCCTGGTCCACAGCACCCCACCCTCCTGGGCACACCCACCCCTATCCTAAAACCACCAGTGAAAGTTTCGGCTGCTCTGGCGAGGAGGAAGTGCTGCAGCCCAGATCCGGAAAGAGGAATTGAAATAGGGCAGGGGTGGAAGTCCACCTGGCCTGCGCAGGAGTCCCCTAACCATGAACTCTTCCAAAATAGGAAGCTAAGGAGCTGGCGGGGCGGCCACCTCCGCTTCCCCCGGCGGCCCCCCGCGCCTGCCCCAGGGGAAGCCACGGCCGCCAGGTGTCGCGGGCTATTTCTGGGTGTGGAGGGGGAGGGGAACGAGAAGAGGGACAGGGAACTGGGGCGCGGGGGTCGGGGAGTCCGGGAGCGGGTCTTCGCAGCCGCCATCTCCTCTATTACAAGAGGCTTCCGCTACTTGAAACCTGTCCTCCCTTAGTCATTAAAGTCCGGGCCGGACCGAGAACGGGCCAATTCATCCTTCGTGGGGTCCTCCACCTCCGGGCTCCAGGAGGGAACCAGGTGCCGGAGGCGGCGGGTGAGGGTAGCCAACGACCCGGGAGGTCCCGAGGAAGGCTGCACCGGCTGGAGAAAGGGCTGGGAGAGGTGCGGCCCGCAGCCCAGGGGACAGCGAGGGATCTGGGGAAAGGGGGCTGCTGGCACCGAGCGTGGCGGGGTGGGGAGGGGCGCACCCCAGCTCCCCGGATGCCGAGGTGAGGAGGGGGTGGGGTGGGACTCCCATCCTAATTAGGGTGCCCCCAGGGACGCTCACTCGGCGTAGCCCGTGCTCCAGGGCAGGCGAGGGCCGCTG
>NW_005354632.1:2917467-2918971 GCF_000412655.1 Myotis brandtii | reverse complement strand
CTGATCGGGGCTGCGGGCGTGAGGGCGAGCGAGCGGGTGCGGGGTGTGCTGCGGGGGTGGTGAGCACGCAGGCTGGAGCCGACCGTCCTGCACGGAGGAGCTGCCAGTTCCCGGGCTCCGCGAGGACCACCTGGATCTGGGAGCGTCGCCACTCCTACTCCGCTGTCTATCTCAGGACCCCTGGCCGCGGCAGTAATGATAGCAACAATAATTACCAAATTGAGGACTCACTACTTAGCATGTCCTCTACAAAGTACTTTCCATATACTAGGCCATTGATACCACACACCAACCCTTCAAAATGGGTTTTATTTTATTTTTTAATTTTATTGATGACGCTCCTGTCATTTTTACATGACTTGCCCCAAGAGGTCACACAGCCAATGAAAGATTCACACTCGTGTCAGCCCCGGGACGCCCAAACGATTCTGTCTTAAGAACCAAGCTGATTTGCGGGGATCAGCGAGGAAGGGTCAAGAGGGAGGTGAATGGTTATTGGGAAGAGGGGAGGGGTTCCTCCTCTTAAGGCAAAGGCTGAGAGCAGTCCGGGGATGTTGAACAAGTTCTGTACCTGCCATCAGGGGGAGACAGAGGCCAGGCTAAGCTTCCTGCCTGGGAAGGGGGACAGTGGTATCCGGGAGTTGATCACTAGGCCTCCAGGGACACCTACCACCCCACCCATGGTCCAAATAGAGACAAGGCCCTGGTGGCCCTACTGCAAGTCAGGGGTAGTCCTCAGGGGCCACTAGCACCCAGTTCACGGTTGGGACCCCACCTCTAGGCTTTGTGGGCAGTGTGCTTCCTGACCACAATCCTCTCTGTTCAGGGGCTAAACTGTGCCCCCCCAGAAGAGTAGCTTTCAAATAAAAATCTCATAATGGTCATTCAGGTTTTTAGACTTTCTGTAATCATGCCTGCACTCAGGCCAGAGAGAGAGCCAAAGAAAAAGAAGTCACAAGAAGAAGAAGAAGAAAAAATCAGTCCCTAGGCAGAGAGTGGCGCAGGCAGCGATGCGGATAAAGAACATGCTACCGCTATGGGCATTTCCTTCCTGTTTGAGGAAAAACTGGAACCAACGCTCAGATCAACGGCATAAGCAGCAAGCCAAAGGCTGAAGAAAAAAATATAACAGCCTGGCTATTTTTATTATTCAGTGTTTCTGGGGCAGTTTGCTTACCACTTCTCTGTGTCACCCAGCTCCCCAATCCCTGTGCTTTGCAGCACCCGGCAGGGTGTGGCTGCAAGTGGGCCACAGAGCCAGGGCCCAGGGAGCCCTGGTTCCAGCACCAGATGGTCAGCAGGGATGTCAACAGCTCTCCTGGGCTCCAGAACAGCCTGCTGACCATAGCCAAGTCCTCAGGCTCTCTACTCCCTGAACCTCTCACTTCCTGTTCTTGGCATCATCAGCCTCCTCCTCCTCAGCCTGCCCCAGAACTGGGTGAGAAGGCCATCACCTCTACTCCTCCCTGAGGCAGCAGAGAGTGAAAAGGAAAAGGAGAGGGTG
>NW_005354632.1:2915980-2917389 GCF_000412655.1 Myotis brandtii | reverse complement strand
GTCTGCTAAGAAATGAGACTCGGGTCCTAACTGGTTTGGCTCAGTGGATAGAGCATTGGCCTGCAGACTCAAGGGTCCCGGGTTCGATTCTGGTCAAGGGCATGTACCTTGGTTGCAGGCACATACCCAGTAGGGAGTGTTCAGGAGGCAGCTGATCGATGTTTCTCTCTCATCGATGTATCTAACTCTCTATCCCTCTCCCTTTCTCTCTGTATAAAAAAATAATAATAAAATATATTTTTTAAAAAATCACTGCACTAACAATTTAAAAAAAAAAAGAAATGAGACTCGGTGTCAGGCCTCAGCTAGGGAGGGGGCTGGGCATCCTTAAGGCCCCTTCATCCAAGCTACATGCAGCGGCTCAGAGCTCAGAATTGAGCTTTTCCCCCTTGCCTCTCCCCTCTCCATTTCCCTGACCCCAAAGCCCTCCTAACCTAAGAGGGTTGTCCCTTCTCCTAAGAGACAAAAATCACAGACTACCAGCTTCTCCCATTTGTCTACCTCCAAAATCTTACCCTGCAAAGATTAGAACATTGCAATGATGTTGCAATTTTTATGATGAAGAAACTGGGTCTCAAGAGTTTGGTTCCCGAGTTGGGCTGTGCCAGGCTTGTAAAGGTACTGTAGGATCTGAAATAGGGCAGGGGTGGAAGTCCACCTGGCCTGCGCAGGAGTATGGTTTAGAGCTTTAAGTCCTGGCCTTGGTGCAGGAGGCATCACCCAGGCATCAAAGCCCCTCTCCCCTAGGAGCCACGCTGGAGGATCTCAGGTTTCCTCTGGTCTGTGGGGAGGGCAGCCATTCCTCTGTGCAATGGTGAGAATGTTCTCTATCTTTTGTGCCCAATACAGGAGTCCCTAGCTACAAGTGACCATTGAGCACTGGAAATGTGGTGAGTGCCAATGAGAATCTCAATTTTTAAATTTTATTTGATTTCTATTTAAATAGAAAGTTTTATTGACTTCAAAGAGGAAGGGAGAGAGAGAAACATCAATGATGAGAATCATAGATTGGCTGCCTCCTGCACACCCACTACTGGAGATTGAGCCTGCAACCTGGGCAGGTGCTCTGACCGGGAATCCAACCGTGAACTCCTGGTTCATACGTGGAGGCTCAATCACTGAGCCACACCAGCTGGGCTGATTTCTATTTACATTTTAAAACTACATAAGAGTTAGTGGCTACAGTATTAGACGATGCAGTTACAGAATCTTCAAGGCTCTAAAGCCCGGAGGGTCTGCGCAGTCACACTCAGCGCCCCCACCCCGGGAAGCCGCAATCCCTGGGAATTTGGAGGAACCGCTCTGAGTGACCCCAGCCTGCAGAGGGATGCTCACCCTGATCCAACCACTGAAATCGGAGGTCCTCTCGTTCCTCGTCCTGCCAGGGCCGCCAGGGGCCGCTGCTCCCG
>NW_005354632.1:2915074-2915754 GCF_000412655.1 Myotis brandtii | reverse complement strand
TCGGAGCCCGGCCGCCTTGGGGACGCAGCAACTTGGTGAGGGTCACAGGGCTCCGGACCAGACAGCACCCGAGCCGGCCGCGGGCACCGCCGTGGGACAGGTAGGCAGGTCCCAGGGACGGGGCTCAGAATTTGGAGGACTGAGTGGGCGCGGGGACCGGGAGGAGGGGGGAGGTAGGGGAAGGTTAAAGGTCTGTGGTTCCCATCCTCAACCCCCTGCTGGCACGCTGGCTGCTAACTCTGCCTCGCCATAGCCTGGCTGGGGGGCGGGAGGAGGGGGGAACGGGTTGGGAAACTGAGGCAGGAGTGTGGAAGCCCGAGAGCAAATCCCAGAAGCTTCTTTCTCCAGCTCTCTCTGAAGGAGAGAACAGAATGCTGGAAAACCCAGCCTAAATGCCCCCCCCCCACGTCTTTTGGGTCTTGGGGTTCATGGGAGAGAGAGGACAGTTGGGTTGGCGAGTGTGGCAGCTCAGAGAGAAATGGGATGAGGACTCCCTGGGAGAAGAGGAAGCTGCATTTGTAATGATGAAAGGGAAGGTTCTTGATGGGGCCTGGAGAGGAGGTGCCCCCTCAGAGGAGAGGTCTCCCTAGAAGGTGGGGCGCCCTCTGCCCACAGAGCACCCGTTCCCCAGGGTCTCAGCACCACGGCGCCCTCTGCCCCCTGGGTCTTCTCTGGGCTCT
>NW_005354632.1:2907173-2915052 GCF_000412655.1 Myotis brandtii | reverse complement strand
GGTGGGGGGATGGACCCAGGATGCAGAGGTGTGGGTTCTTCCCGGCCGCATCCTCCTGCCTGCCTCCGTCCACCTCCCTTTGGAGGCTGAGGGAGGCGAGGTCTTAGGAAGAAACGGAGAAGCTGTTGGGGCTGGAGCCTCTGAGGCTCAGAGAGCTGGAGGACCCCGTCTCGCCCCCTGGAGTGGGAATGGGGGTGAGGGTGTCAGAGTTGAGCCATCTCCGGTGAGTCCAGGAAGCAGGTGTGAGGGGGTAGGAGGTGGAAGCAAAGAGGATTCGGGACCTTGGGGTCTGTCCCACGTGCCCCTTTGAGCAGCATCCTGTCGGATTCTGCTCACTCCCAAGGCCAGACAGGTGACAGCATTGGTTCTTAGACGCCTCCTACCATCAGCCCTGCTTTCCCCCTGGACAGAGAAACTCCCTCAGCTACTCTTCTGAGGCTCAGCACCCTACACGTTCCCACAGCCTGCAAGGGCCCCTGCAGATTCCCAGGGCACAGGGGAGACTGGCATCTTGGGCTCTGCTTCAGTGCTCAGCCCACCCCCTTTCACCCTCAGAAGGGCCAGTGGCTCCCTCGGTCCCTTGCAGCCCCTGAAGCATCTTTCCTGCTCGTCCAGGTAGAGTGAGCCTGAGGCCAGTGGATGAACAGACAGAAGCTGAAAGCGCCCAATAAAGGTGAGTTAGGAGGTCATTGAAGGTGGGGGGATGGGGTGTAGGGAGACCCAGCACCCTACCAAGGGAGCAGCCAGGTCCTGGCATTGGGTTTGGCCTCTGTTGTTGCCAGCTCTGTGCCTCTGCTTCCCTGGGATTCTCTCCATTTCTAGCCCATCTTCTCGGTGGATTTGGGCGGCCCAAACCATTGAGGATAGAGGAGGAGAAGGAAAGGGGAGGGGAGCCGAAGCAAGGGGGTGCAGTGGGAGTGGGGCAGGCTTCTGGGCTCCCCGGCTGTGCCACCCACACGCTGCCTGGCCTTGGGCAAGTCGTTTGACTTCTATTAGCCTCCGTTTCATTTCTTCCTTTTTAAATTTAAATTTGTTTAAATTGAATTGCTAGGTTCAAAACCCAACATGTAAAAGGGACAGGGACAAAAATAAGTCTCTCTCTACCTTTCTGTCTCCCAGCCAACCAGTTCCCCTTCTTGGTGACAACCAATGTTATCAGGTTGTTTTGAACGTTTTCAGAGCTAGCTTATGCCTATTTGAACCACACATATACTCCCTCCCTTTTACACGTTTTATACACACCGTCCTGCACTTTGCTCCCCCGCCCCCGTTTAATGGTGGATTATCGTTAGAGATCTTTGCATGCCTGGCACATAAAGTGTTTACCCATTCTTTCCCCCAGCTGCCTGGACGGGACTGCATTTGTACAATGCTCCCCGAACCATTTAGCCAGTCCTTGATTGATGACTGTTTAGTGTCTATCTGGGCTTCTTGAGTATCAGTTTGCTCATCTGTAAAATAGGTACAAGTCATTCGACTTTGTAGGACAGCTGTGGAGGATTCAAGACCCTGTTTGGGACGTGCCTGGGTCAAGTGCTCCAAAACTGGGAGTCGGCATTATTGTTCCTCCCATGTCACAGCCCTCCCTGGGACCCTGTCTGGTTCACCCTTCAAGGCCCCTCCTAACTGTCACCCCCACAAAGTGTTCTAGCAGGACAGTCTCCCTTGCTGCTCCCTTTTCAGCTAGGAAAGCACTCCCTACTTTCTACAGTGAGTTTGTGCCAGGCTGGGCGATGTCTGGGGACGAGGTGTGCACCCTACCCACCTCCTAGCGCACATGTGAGAGGCGCTGGGGCTGGGGTTGCTTGTGCTTGGAGTCGGAGCAAGGTGTGCGCTTCTCTCTGCAGGATGCGTGAGAGGGCCGCGCGGAACTGGAGCACGGGCGGCTGGCTGCTGGCACTCTGCCTGGTCTGGCTGTGGACCCTCCTGGCCTCGGCTTCCTTGCAGCCTCCAACTCCCACAGGTTTGGGGGAGGTGGTGGGACTGGGGAGAGGTTTCCCAGGATACTGGAGAGCTGGACACCACCCCACCCCGTTCTACAGCAGGCAGATCTCCTCTGAGGCTGAGTAAAGCCCACAGATTCTAGGAGTTCTGGCTCCTCCTCTGCTCTTCACCCAAGAAACCGCCCCCCCCCCCCCTTCTGCTGTCCTGGCCAGAAAACGTAGGCAGAGCCATTCTCACCTTCCCCTTCAGGCCAGAAGGTGTTCTGCAGGGAGAGAGGCCCCCGGTGGGGGCTTAAGTCTAGCCTCCTGGCCTAATTCTGTGGTTTTCCTTCTGGGATGGTAAAGCCTGTGTAAGCGGATGATCCTTCCCACGCATTGTAAGTCCCGGCCCTTGCCCTCCGGGAGGAAGCTGGGAGGTGTGGGTTGGCTGGGACTTCATCTTCTGCCCAAGGCCATGAGTGGGATGAGTGTGGCCTCACTAGGGAAGCAGGAAGGACTGGAACACGGAGGCAGCAGGAAGATTTCCTCCATTTCCCCCTCCCCTGAGGTGGGAGGAGGGGGTGGAGGAGTGCCCAGGTGTGGGGGGGAGAGCAGGGTCACAGGCCTGATCCTCTGCTGGTCCCTCCAGTCCCCGTGAAGCAGGGCACCTGCGAGGTGACGGCTTCTCACCGCTGCTGCAACCGGAACCGCATCGAGGAGCGCTCCCAGACCGTCAAGTGCTCCTGCTCCTCCGGCCAGGTGGCTGGCACCACGCGGGCAAAGCCCTCCTGCGTGGACGGTGAGCGGGAGGCCGGACTGGCGGGAGGGCCTGATGGGAGAGATAAGAAGGTCTGTCTTTTCGGCCTCGCCATCTGCTGGGGATACAATTTCCTACTCATCTCAGGGTTTCCATGTCAGCTCTCAGATGATGGGGCAACCTCTGGGGGCGGGCAGACGTGACCATCCCATTTCATAGATGAGAAACCTCCCTCCGGCTGGCACCCACTGCCTGGCACCCACTGCCTGGCATACACACAGACGCGCCCCCTCACACGGATCCTCTCACCTCCCGTTAGACTCGTCGCCTCACGCTCACTCCTGCATTCGTGGCCTCCTTCCCAGGCCTCCTCCACATGGACCTCTGCCCCCTCTCACATGGGCACGTGGGAGTCCCTCGTCTGCACATTCCTTCACTCCTGGCCTATTCCCTTCCCCAGGCCCCACCCATGCCATTTTCTCACGCTCGAGTGGCAGCACTATAAACGTGCCCACCTGCTTGTGCACGCCTGCTCTGTGGACCCCTCTGAACGGCGCGCACACTTGCTCACATACTCCAAGGGGCGTGTTGGGACTGAGCCTCTCTGCTAATGGCCTGGTGGCTCAGCTTGAGGGTTTTTCTTCGACACGCGCCCCCTGCCTTCTCCCCACACTGTCTTTGGTGAGATGCCGGGGTCAGTGGGTTGAGGTTGACACGGTTGTGTGCCCGGGCCTTTCTGGGCAGCCCGAGTAGGGGAAAGACAGGGAACTGCAGGGCTCAAGCCAGGGGTGTGTGCAGGTGGGCACTTCATCCCACACAGACCGCCCCCCACCCCCCGCCCTGACCACACGCTGTACTCCCGGAGAGCTTAGTGCTGCCTCCATTGCTCTGCTCCCACAGCCTCCATCGTCCTGCAGAGGTGGTGGTGCCAGATGGAGCCCTGCCTGCCGGGGGAGGAGTGCAAGGTGCTGCCGGACCTGTCGGGGTGGAGCTGCAGCCGGGGACACAAGGTCAAAACCACCAAGGTACCCACCAGTGGATACTTCATCCCCTCCCGCTCCCCTTCCACCTGGGACGGAAAAGGGGGCGCAGGAGCCCTGGGAGATGTCAGTGTCCTAAGGAGGGACCTGAAAATCATGTGGGCACAGCCCTAGACAATCCCCCAGGTCTGTCTTGACTCTGGGGTCTGGAGCCAGAGCCCCTGTCCTTCTGAGCAAACTTCCTGATGCGTCATCTGCCTTGGTTGCCTCCTCTGCCTGGAGCGAGTTTGCCACCTGGAAAACGGCAGGTCCGAAGGAACAAAGCAGAGAGTTGAGGCAATTATCTAGATAATTCAGAGGGGACGTTGCTGTAGCCACTCTGCCCGGCCACCCCTGCCGCAGACCCCGTCCCACACTCCCAGGATTCCCAGCTCCCCGTGGCTCACACCTGCCTTCCTCTAGCCCAGCGGTTCTCAACCTGTGGGTCGCGACCCCTTTGGCGGTCCAACGACCCTTTCACAGGGGTCGCCTAAGACCATCCTGCATATCAGATATTTACATGACGATTCATAACAGTAGCAACATTACAGTTATGAAGTAGCAACGAAAATAATTTTATGGTTGGGTCACAACATGAGGAACTGTATTTAAAGGGCCAGAAGGTTGAGAACCACTGCTAGCCTAATTGCCTTGCCAGGCTGTGACCCGGGAGAATTCATGGTTCACAGAGCAAGCGGTAATGAAAATGTTATCAGACTCGTGAGCAAGTCCATGAGGGTCACGGTTAACCAGTCCGTAGCTCTGTCGTCGCCATTTGTACAAAGGATGGTACCGTGGGGCAAGCCAGAACTCTATCTCTGCCTTCCCCGGTCACTCCCACACACAGAAAACAAACAAACACACAAACACACAGGAGGGAAGGCTGCCTTCAGGGTTCCGAATGAGCAACATTTTCAGAGCACAGAACAGAGGGAGCTACAGCCTCCATATAAAGAAGAGCTTCCCTTTCTCTAGGCAAGGAGACAGCCATTCTGAGAATATTCAAGACCAGAAGAGAGGGAGGCCCTCCCCACAGAGCTGGTAACATTGTCACTATATCTTTTTTTTAAAAAATATATTTTATTGGTTTTTTTACAGAGAGGAAGGGAGAGAGGTAGATAGTTAGAAACATCGATGAGAGAGAAACATCGATCAGCTGCCTCCTGCACACTCCCCACTGGGTATGTGCCTACAACCAAGGTACATGCCCTTGACTGGAATCGAACCTGGGACCCTGGCGTCCACAGGCTGATGCTCTATTCACTGAGCCAAACCGGTTAGGGCTATATCTTTTTTTTAATCCTCACCCAAGGATATGCTTTTTAAATTGATTTTAGAGAGGGAAGAAGGAAGAGAGAGAGAGAACAAAAAACATTGATGTGAGAAAGAAGCCTCGATTGGTTGCCTCCCATCCACATCTTCCCTGGGGATGGAACCCACCAGCTGGGTCTGTGCCCTGACTGGGAATTGACCTCTCAACCTTTTTTGGTGTGTGGGACAATGCTCCAACCAATGAAGCCACCACGCCCAGCCTGTCACTTCCTAAGGTTGGGTTTGTAGGGCTGCGGATCTCTGTGCCTGCAATTTCGGTAACTAATCGGAAGCACCCTGTGTGGTGAGAGGAGCCTGACTTAGGTTTGCACGGGCCACCCCGCCACGCTTTCCCAGGCTGGGAAGGGACGGCAGCAATGACCCGCATGACCGGCATGATCCTGGGAGTGTTCGTTCCCTTCTCTAACCTTCTCCCCTCACTTGCTCTCTAGGTGACACGGTAGTTCTTGGGGTCATGGCCTCGGCAGAACAGCTTGACTGACCCGTGGACGGAAGCATGGTATCCAGTTATCAGCCGGCAAGTCTGGAGGTTCGCTTACCTGGACACACGCCCCAGGTCAGAGGCAGCATCGCCTTTCCCAGGGGCGTTTCAGTTAAGCTGCTCGGCGGATATGGACAGACGTCCAGCCACAGACCGAGTGTTGCGCTGGGCTCTCCTGGGGGACACAGCAGAAGGGCACGATACAACACCTGCCCTCAAGGAGTGTCCAGTCAAGTCGGAGAATTGATGAAAGACGCTTTAGATCATGAGCGTGTGGTACCAGACGGTGGCTTCTGGGCCGTAGGCTGTGGGCATGTTGGGGGTGAGGGGCTGAGACTCCCACAGCTCTGCAGCCACTCCCCGGTCACCGGGCACAGAGACAAGAGGTCACATTGACCACCCACCACTTCTCTCCCTCACATGGGTCCAAAAACCCAGTGAACTGCTAACGTGTTGAAGGAAGACGTGTGTCCCTCTGCAGACTGGCTGCACAGCCTTTGCCTGGGACTGGCTTGACTTGCGGAAGGGACGCAGAGATGAAGCCAAACTTTCCAGCGGAGCTTCTGCAGACGGGGGGCCCGGTTTGGGCTGTTCGTTGTTGGGCAAGGGATGGACGGGACCTTCAATCACCGCCATCCAAACACCTCGAGTTTTTGCTTGTTTGAACAGGTGAGGAAACAGTCCCAGAGAGGTGAAGTGACTTGCCCAAGGTCTCACAGCTTGGGTCTCCAACTCTCTGACTACTGACCTTTTCACTTGGGCAGGCATGTGGGATTCCCACTGGCCTTCCATGTTGCCTTTTTTTTTTTTTTTCAGAGAGTAAGGGAGAGAGAGAGAGAAACATCAATGATAGGAGAGAGTCATTGATCGGCTGCCTCCTGCACATCTCCTACTGGGGATTGAGCCCGCAGACCAGGCGTGTGTTCTTTACGGGAATCGAACCCGGGACCATTCAGCCCTCAGGTCGACGCTCTATCCACTGAGCCAAGCCAGCTAGGGCCCATGTTGCTTTTATCTCTGGAAGAGGAACCTTCAAAGACCTGGCTGGACAGCAGCAACATTTCTCTCGGGAGATTCTACAGCAGGAATTTTTTACCAAGGTCACTGCTCTCCTACCTGAAATGATCCAGATTGCCGACACACCTGGATGTGGGGCCACTGGATCTCCACTCTGCCCTCGGGCCCCATGACAGCCCAGAGTCACCGAGCCCAGTTACAGCTGCGACACTGAGCTGGCAGCCCTGTTGCCCACTCTGACCCATCTCTTCCAGAATCCTTAGGCTGTACCTCTCGGGCGCTAAGAGAGGGTCTGGGTGGGGTCCAAGCTGGTCAGCCCTTCAAAGGTCCTGCTGGGCTGGGTGGAACCTCTGCCCAGGGTTCCCGGGTAGACACACAGGCTTCAAGGACTGAGAGCCAGGCGACTTGGGTAGCTCATCAGTAAGAGAATTCCAGCCTCAGTGACTGCTGGGCTCAGCTGGGATGGCTGGGATGCAGAGTGTGGGGGGGCCTGGAGAAGGGGGGTGTCAGTACCAGCGGAGAGGGGTGGACAGTGCTGAATTCTGACCCTCAGGCGATGGGTTGGGCTTGAGTCTCAGTCCCTGCCTGCCTCTCTCCCTCCCTCCCTCCCACCCTGTGCAGTAGGACTAAAACTGGGATGAACAATGATACCAGCTTCTCACTAGACTGTAAATATCAGAATTCTGACGACTGAAGCGACTGAAGCTCTGTGCACAGTCGTCACGGGGCGAGGTGGTCAAGGGGTAGGTCAAAGGTCATCACCTTCAAGGCTGGGGAGTGGATCGGGGTTAGCAAACTTTCTGGAAAGGCCCAGGTGATAACTATTTTAGGCTTCACAGGCCACAGAAAGTCTCTTTGGTATATTTTCCTTTGGTGTTTCTCTATTTGTTTTGTTTTTTAAAAAAGAACTTTTTAAAATGTAAAAACTATTCTCAGCTTGAGTGCTGTGCAGAACCAGGCCCCAGGCTGTTTTTGGAAGGTTGCCAGCCCCAGTGGACCTGTGAAGGCGGGCCAGCTCTCATCTCTGCAGCCTAGGTCTTCTGCCCAGCCTCCTGGCCTGCCTCCCGTGCAGCCGCAACCTGAGCAGGAGGTCTGGGTCGGGTTTTGTTTTCCTTCTAATGCTCCCTGAGAGGTCGGGGAGTGAATTATTTAGGCTACAAATGAGACAGCTTTCGCAGAGTCAGACAGGAAGAGCCTGCCCTCCCGGAGGCCGGGTGTGGGCTTCTTCACGCCCCACCCCTGAGACTGTGCCTGGAGGGAGGGAGCGGGCTCAGCCCTGTGCCCATCTCCTGTGTCCACAAGCTGCTGGGCTTTGAGCTGACGGGAAGCCCCATCCCAGTCCTTCGCACCC
>NW_005354632.1:2901335-2907116 GCF_000412655.1 Myotis brandtii | reverse complement strand
TGGATGTGGGGGAGGGACTGGGGGGGGGGTGAACTTCACTGGTGACATTTACTAAAGTCATGAACTCAGTGAACATTATAATTTGCTGATTAAAATTTTAATGCTTGTCTTAAGGTCAGAAAACACCAGAGAATGTCAAACACTGGATGCAGAGAAGTTGACAGAAATAGGAGAGTTGGGGAGTGGCAAGCCAGGGCTGCTGTAGCTGAGGGGGGTGGTCAGGCTGCCTGGGAATGGGACACGTGCTCCTGAGGGAGCTGAGTGGGGTGGACACCCCCAGCCTGTTCCAGGTGTGGGGAGGTAGGAAGAGCTTGGACTTCAGAGGGAGGCTGGCCTGGGCTAGCATCTCGCAGTGTGACCTGGGGCATAAGGACCCTGCCTGATACAGAATTAGTGTCATGGATTGAGAGCAAAGTGTGTAACCTCTTCCTGCGCAGCAGGCACGCAGGAAACAGCTATTGCTGTGGCGTATCTGTGACTGGTGGGCTGAGTGGGAGCACAGACCTGTATGTGAGGGTTTGGAGCAGAATCTGTGTCGTGGCTGTGGGGTGGGGAAGTGCCTAGGGTGGGAGGGTGAGTGTGGGGCGCGCGGCTGTGTGTCGCTGGAGCTATGAGCGTCCAGGAGGCCACGACCTCTCTGTAGGTGAGGTTGTCCGCCGGCTCCATCCTTCTTGTAGAGGCCTCCAGACAAGCACGGGAGAAAACCAGAGGGGCGTCCTCCAGGGTCATCTGGGACGGGGCCTGGCACCCTTTCCCCTGCAGCAGCAGCAGCTTGCAGGCCCCGACTCCGTATTCCAGACATTGCTTCCGTGCCTTCTGTCCCTGGTGACTCGTTAAAGACTTCAAAGGAGAAACTTCAGACTGGAGACCTCGCTTGCCATCCACATTTTTTAACATTGAAGATATAACCGTACAGAACATGTCTGTGAATGGTAATTAGCCCCTTGAGAGGCAGAACAAAGAGGAGAGAAGAGAGAGAGACAGTGAGCGGGAGAGGGCCATTGAAATGCTGCCTGAATAGCAGGGGGAAGGGCGCTACGCCGGGAATTCTGCAAAATAACCTCAAGGATACACAGGCCTCATGAAGGTGATAAAGTAACAAGGACAGAATCTGATCCCAGAGAGGAGTAAGTAGGGAGAGAGAGGGAGCTGGTGTGGGAATTTTCCTTCCCGGGGGCAAATGAAGTGGCTGGGCTGCCCCCTGCACAGGGTCAGCAGAGACCAAGATGGGGTACAATAGGCACCGGAAGTATGGGGTGTGGCCCGAGGCTGGTGGTGCAGGCTCCCACCCCTAATCTTTCTTCCTTGCAAGCACTAACCCCAGCCACTTACATCTGAATTCCTATTTTAATAAGAAGCACAAAAATGCATCTTTATTTAGCACCAGGTACATTTGTAAATACTGCCTTATTTCATTCTCACAAGATCCATATGAAGTAAATACTTAGGAAATATCTCCGCTTTATAGATAAGGAGATTGGACATCAAAGGTCACATCCGGGTCTGTCTCCTGACGGTGGATCAAGCTGCTTCTATGCCTTGGGTATTGCAAGTTTAGTTTGTTGTTTTCGAATGATTTCAATTTTCCTTTCCCTCCTGATCACCATGTAAATACATGCTTACTGAAGGGCATTTTAAATATATAGTTACAGAGAAGAATATAAAAATAATGTCTAATTTGTAGTGATCTCTCTTTATATTTTCTTTATGGCTTTGATAATTATTGTAGCCAATGAGATGCCCTCTTAGGAATTCTTTCAACTCTAAGAAACAGACAGCGTGGCTACCAACACGGAGAAAAGAGGTGTTTAAAAAGTAGGTTTATTTTTCTTCTCTATCAGGATCTCTGGAAGTAGGCCGGTGCCTCTGTTCATTTAGGTTCAGCAATGGATCGACGCCTTGAAATGCTCTCAGCCTTTGCCTCATGGTGACAAAATGGCTGCTGCAGCTCCGAAAATCACAGCCAGGTTCCAGGCAGTGAGAAGAGAACAAGCTTTCCCAGAGGCTCCTGCCAGACTTTTGTTTGCAACCCCTGGGCCATGACTGAGTCACAAAGCAACTCGTACCTTTAAGAGAGGCTAGGAAAAAAAAAATGTGCTTCTCCACACACTCTAATTGAAGTGGACTCGGGCCCCAGAGAGGAACTAAAACATAAGCCTCTTTTCCAGGGTGGGGCATTAATGCTTCCTTTGGTTTCAGAGGCTTGGGTGAGGCAGGAAGATACAGCTTCGGCCCTGTGAAACAGCCCTCTGAAATTTGCACACCAACCCTCTTCCGGGAGGAGAGGCATTAGATTCACGGGAGCCTCGCTATGGACACCCCCACGGTCAGGGCCTCCTTAATGGCATGCACACCGGGTGCATCCTGTTCCAGACCTGTGGGTCCCAGGGATGCTCTGCGACTCGAGGCTTTGCCTCACTCTCCCTCCACCTTGCCTGGGTTTGATGCTGCCTCCTCCCTGGTCCTGAAGGGCACTAGGAAGTCACACCTGCCCGTCACATGCGTTGTCTGTCCAGTGCTAGGCTTCCCTTCTCCTGGGATTGCCATTGCCTGAGTGCTGCTTCCCCTCCACTCCCAGCCTCGTGCTTTGGGGAGAGCTGCCCTGCTCCTGCAGAACCACATGGGCCCAGCCAGATGTGACCGGTCCAGAGGCCAGCATCCCCTGCATGTCATACACTGGAATTGGCTCTTGATGGACAAGTAATAGCTGATGTTTACTGAGCACTGTTCTGAGCATTTTAGTGATATTGACTTCATCCTTCCCCCAATCGGATGGATTATACACTGTTACGAGTCTAAGTTGCAGATGAAGTTTCAGCGACATGTTCAAGTTTACTCAGCCAGAAAGCAGCAGAACCAGGATTCGAACCCAGGTAGCCTGGGGTCCCCTCCGCACCCCCTCCTCTTATCAAGTTTCAAACAGGCACAAAGGCAGGCAGAAGAGCATAATGAATTCCCACACACTCATCACCTAGATTTAATAGCTGTTAACATTTTGCCACAATTGCTGCATCTTTTTTTTTTTTTGTAAAATCTCGAATAGATAAGGACTTTAAAAAATAACATTGCCAGCCCTAACTGGTTTGGCTCAGTGGATGGAGCTTCAGCCTGCGGACTGAAGGGTCCATGTTCGATTCTGGCCAAGGGCACATGCCCGGGTTGCAGGCTCCATCCCCAGTGGGGGGGTGTGCAGGAGGCAGCCGATCAATGGTTCTCTCTCATCATTGATGTTTCTATCTCTCTCTCCCTCTCCCTTCCTCTCTGAAATCAATAAAGAAATATATTTAAAAAAAATAACATTGCCAGTAGCATAATCGCACTCAACTAAATTAACAGTAATTTCTCCATATCATCCACTGCTCAGTCCATGTTCAATTTGTTCTGATTGTATAAAACATGTCTTTTTACAGTTCTTTTATGCAAATGAGGATCCAAAGTTTACATATTGCATTTGGTTGATACATTTCCTAAGTCTCTTTTAATCGGTAACATCCCCCTTCCTTTTTCTTTTTCTCTCTCTCAAAAAGCCATTAATTTGTGGAAGCAGCACCGTCATTTCACGTGCTGGAGCTGACTGTATTCTGCCGGCGTGGGTAATGTGGTTAATGTGTGACTCTACTGTACACTAGCACTTGGATCTGGAGTGGTGATTCCCGTAGAGACGCTGCTGGTGCTTCTCTGTTGCCCTGGGCGTTCATGTCTGCGTGCCAGCGTTGGCATCCCGCTGCCTGAGGACTTTCGTTTCACCGTGAAGCACACGTACCTGGGCTCTGGGCGAGTCGGGAATGCAGGAGAATCAATGTCCACAGAGGCAGCCCTCAACCAGCGGGCCAGGAGCCGGTGGGCAAAGGCCCAGCCTCCTCCTGCTTCCCTTGGGGTGACTGACATTTATCCTCCCCTGCCCACGTTCTCCAGGGAGGTGCAGTTGTGTTGCCACAGTGCACCCGTCTCGCTCTCCCGTCCCCTACTGGCATTTTCTGGGGTCACCTCCCAAATAAAGCACCTCCCAAAGGAGTCCCAGTCTCAGGATCTGCTTCTAGGGTTACGCAAACCCAGACGGATTCTGCTTCACGTTTTTTTGAATGAACACCTCAGATGCACTCGCTGTGTTCCAGGCACAGTGCCAGGTGCTGGCAATACAGAGAATACCTCGCTGGGTGCCTGCCCTCAAGGCGCTCACAGTCAAGTGCAAAAGTATGGTCCAGAGTAGTTAGAATCCAGCGGGTTCGGCGCTCACATTTTCATCTCCATTTTACACTTTTCATCGCCATTTCACAAACTGAAGGGGCGGTTTGCCAAGCCCGGTAAGTGACATGACCAGGACACCCGTTCAGGCCTGTGTGACTCTGCATAGCATATTTTTTTTCTCCTTTGGGTGGCCAGACGTTCCTGTCCATTTTGTCTCCTGGTGCTGAAGTCTTCTCCATCGCTGATGTTGCCGACTTAGTCATGAGCTCATTCTGTCTCACCTGGACCATTGACATGTCCTCCTAACTGGCCTCCTGGCCTTGCTGCCTCCAATGCGGCTTCGATGCTGCCCACGCGATCTTGGACGGCGAGAAGCAGGCCATGCGTTCCTGCCCAGCGGGATGAGAGCCACGCTGCTCGGCCAAGACGTTGAGGCTTTACATGGCCTGACCCTGGCCTACCGTTCTGGCCTCATCATTGAAGGCACATCCCACCTCCAAACTTCAGTGAGTCCAGTGCCACTAAATCACTTCAGATGCCCAAACTGACCTTGGACAAGTTTCTGAGCCACACTGGGCCTCACTTGTAAGAGGGAGATAACAATAAAGCTACCTCACAGAGCCCTTGTGAGCATTCAGCGAAAGGTTGTATACGTTGTAAAGCCCTTAGAATCCTGCCTGGCATGTTTGCACACCCAACTAGTGTTGTTGACTTTAATGTTGTTAATGTTGGGATGCCTTCTTCCCCCTTTGCTTCCCAAGCTCTACTTCAAGCCATCGCAAGTAGAATAGGCCACGGCCTCTGTGTGTCCCCACTGTGCAGAGATCGACAACATTCCGTTCACTCATCAGTTAGCCTGTCTGTCTCCCCCCTGAACCCTAAGGCCCTGATTACAAAGACTGCGTCTCACTGATCTTGTTTCCTAGAACTGAGCACAGTGCCTCGTTCCTGGTGCCTAGTTATTGTCTGGCAGGTAAATGAATGAATGAATGAATGAATGGCCAAGGGAACCACCGTCACTCCCCTGACCCTGGCCTGGGATCCTCCCACTGCTCCTGGGTACGTGTGCCTCTCACTCCTGGGAAAGAGGTTGCTAATCTCTTGTCATCCCTGCTCCCCAACAGGCCCCCCTCCACCAGCCCCAACATCTGGCTCTGCCTGACGAAGGGCAGGATTACTGATGCCTCTCATACAGCGCGACAGTGAAAGCCCCACCCCCAGCTGTTTGGCTTTTATCAGAGGCTTTGGTGAGCCACGCCTGGAGAGGGTATTTCCAGATGGGATATTCAGACCAGCAGCAGCCTACCCACGGGTTTGTTTAGCCTCCTCTGTCTCTTTATTTATTTCCAGGCATGAAGGCAGCAGATGGGAGCCAGTGGAGGGAGCCAGCATGACAAAGGGGTCCAAGGACGCATTCTTTCCTCTCAGAGCAGATTATTCGCGTCTGGGAAAGGCGGAGCCGAGCTGCAGGCAGTGAAGGGCTTCGTGTGAATAACGAATAATCACATGCATTTAGGACCAGAGCCTTCAGGGCTCAGTTGCCTGTTCTCTCCAACTCCGCTGCTTGGGGGCTATTGCTGGGCGCTCAGGGCC
>NW_005354632.1:2895881-2901296 GCF_000412655.1 Myotis brandtii | reverse complement strand
TCTGAGGCCCACCTGGCTTCCTTATTATGACTCTGATCCTAGGGATTGGCCTAAGGTTTGTCTCTGTGGAAAGACAATGGCTTGGAGTCAGGATGGGACCTTAGTGTAGGTCCTGGCACCCCCATGATCTGCTGTGACTTTGAGCAAGTCATCACTCTTTTCTAGGAATCAATTTCCTAATTTATACATCGGGACCCACAGTCTCAGCCCTGTGCCCCGCCCGTGGCTGCTGTGAGGGGGAATGTGATTGTGGAAATTACCTGTTTACTGGTCTGATCCTCCCACTCCATGCTCCACGGATCAGCTGCCTCCTGCACGCCCCACCCTGGGAACCAAGCCCGCAACCCGGGCATGTGTCCTGACCGGGAATCGAACCGTGACCTCCTGGTTCATAGGTCGAAGCTCAACCACTGAGCCATGCTGGCCAGGCATCGTTATCTTATTTAATCTTATACCAATTGCTGATGAGAACAGGTGAAGTGGGAAAACCGAGATCCCGCCTGGGGGAGGGATGACCCCAGGCACACACCATGGGAAACAGCTCCAGCACCCATTTCTCTGGTTCCTCTGCCCTCCTAATTCTTCGTGTGCTGTTCCCCCACGCAGATGCTGTTCCCTTTATTAACTGCTACTTCAACTCGGGTGCGGTGGCAGCTCCTCCAGGCACCCTTTCCTGGCTCTCTAACTGGGGTTAGGAATCTCCGTGCACTCCTCTCTGCATCATGAGTTTGCTTCTCTTACAGCACAGATCTGGGGTGATGGTGGCGGGTGTGTGTGGGGGGGCCTGTCCCTCTGGGCTGGAAGCTCCCAGGGCAGGGCCATCTCTACATCTGTGTACCCAGCACACCGCGTTGGAAATGTCTGAAGAAGGAACGGAGAGTGGTTAAGTGGTTTGTTTGAGGTCACTCAACTAGGATAATAAACCTAAAAGCCAACATTTTCAAAAGGCTGAATAAATGCACTATGCACCCAGGTTTTCGCGAAGTATTTTCTACTGTCTCATACCAGGTCCTGATCAAGTGCTACGCTCTCTCCGTTGCCCTCCTGGGAGTGCCTGTCCCCCATGCAGCCAGTTACCGCTGTGGGCAGTGGAGCCCTGCCTGCTGCGGAAGACGAGGTGTATGTCGGGGCGGGGGTCTCAGTGCTGCCCTACCCTGTGGTCACTTGCCCAGGGCTGCTCCTGGGGCCTCCCACTCTCTGGTGCTTCCTGTTTGCCAGGCAGCAGATGTTCCAAGTGGCAGCCTTGGGTATGTAGAGGTGAATGGCCTGGGCTTGTGGGCTGGGCCTGGGCAGGGTCCATCAGGCTGGGGTTCAGCCCAGCTCAGTGTCATTTGAGCTTCATCCTCACCTTCTGTGAAAGAGAGGTGACAGCCCACCTCCCCCGCTGGGCTGTGGGGAGGGTGGAGGAGAGGAAGGCCTGCGGCACCACTTGGCACAGCAGAGGGGATGGTGAAGATTGACCGAATGGCTAGTGACAAGTCCTGCTCTCCTGTATGTTAAGGAGAGGTTTAAAAATCCGGTGCGGAAGGAAACACTGGGCAGGTGACTCCTAGGGAGGATGGCTTTAGACTCGTATCTTGATCACATTTCTGAGTCACCCCATTACTGGCCAGTTCACACCCAACCCACGCCCTGACCTCTGGAAGGAAAAATCACTTTCAAAATCACTTTGGTTCAATTATGACTGTGGGCAGGAACTGTGGGGAAGAAAGGAGAGAATGAAGGGTGCTTACGCTGTGGTAGGAGGGAAGGGCAGGGCAGGATGTGGTAGGGACCAGACGAAACTCTGCCCCAGTGGATGCCGATCATTGAATGAATGGCCTGTGTGATTCCCAAGCCTCCACCTTTGAAGATCAAAAGTTTCAGAGAGTGGGAAGGGGAAAGGAGAATGAAGGCAAGGGCTCAGAAAGGCACACAGGCCTGTGTTGATTCTGCTCCTTCCCCGTCACTGGCCAAGGCTGCTGGCAGTACATTCAGCGAATCTATTTGACGCTAATCTTGTTGGAAGAACTTACTGTAATTGTTCACTGCGGGAGATCATCAGATTTGTGTAAATTCCATAATGGTCTGCAAAGGCTTCATATATCTTGACAGATACGGTCTTTAAACTGCTTGTGCTCTGGTCTTGAGAGAGAAGAGGAGAGTGCGGGCTGGAGGGGACCAGTGGTTTTAAGGCCCCAAGAGGTGCACAGACCTGCTTTCTTCGCTGGACTCTCACTCACAGACCCGTGTTCCCCTTCTCCTGGTGGCCTGGCTCCAAAGCTGCTAGGGATCCCCTGGGTTGGGAGGTAGGAATCTCTTAAGGATGAGGGGGTAGCTACTCCCCACTTCCCCAAATCTAATTGTCCAAGAATTCCTGACCCAATAAGCCAGAGGTTCTCAACCTGTGGGTCACAACCCCTTTGGGGGTCAAACGACCCTTTCACAGGGGTCGCCTAAGACCATCAGAAAACACATATATAATTACATATTGTTTTTGTGATTAATCACTATGCTTTAATTATGTTCAATGTGTAACAATGAAATTGGGGGTCACCACAACATGAGGAACTGTATTAAAGGGTTGCGGCATTAGGAAGGTTGAGAACCACTGCAATAAGCCAATAGTATTACCTTTCAAAATCTTTGTAGTCCCTGTAGCAACCAACTTGGTTCTTACCAGTATGTTTATAATTTTCAATTACTAATAGAATTATTTCCTGCTTACATTTTAAAGTCATAGAAATACTTATTCTATGCAATTTCTTGTGCTTAGAAAACGTGCCATGAATAACAACCATAATAAGTAAGCATAATACACAGAAACAGCAGGGCTTATTTATTTATTTATTTGTTTGTTTATAATAATAGGAACTGGATTCTTGGAGCAAATGGTGGGAGGTCAGAGGTAAAAGGCAGAACGCTATGATCTGGGAGGGCAACAGGGCAGTTTGTAGTATGATGAGTTCTGGAGGGCATGCCTGTATATTTTATTTATGCTGACATGCAACCACCAATCTCCTTTCCCCAAACAAACAAGAGACAGATCCAACTCCAATCTAACCCAAGCCTAAACAAGCATATCATTTCATCATAAAATACAATCTATGTGGCCCACCATCAGACTCTACGAATTTGGGCATGTGTGTGGTGAAGGATCTAAGAAGACAGGGGAAGGAGACGGGTCCTCAAGGGGATGGGCTCTGAGACTGGAGGCTGGTCATGAGCTCAGGGGAGGACAGCTAAGGTCAGAGTGGTTGCAGAGAGGTGGAGCAGATGGAAACCTAAGAGTCACTTCAAAGAGAAAAGCCATCAAACTCAATGTCAGATCACGTATGGGGTAGGGTAGGGTAGGGTAGGGCTGAGGAATGATACGTACAAACTGTAGGAGTGTTAGCTTGGGGACTAGAAAATGGTGGTATTATGAGGAGAAATGGAACTGTTGAGGAAGAGGGACATTTAGTTGGATGAGAAGATACATTCAGTGGCAGTGACCTTGGGGCAACTAACTGGAATGTCCTGCATTAGTGATAGGCATCGGACTGGACTGAGCAATCATGGCAGAAGACAGAGACTTAAGAATTATTCACATCAGGAACATTTAGGGAGCCCCTGCGCGTGCCAGGAATTCAGGCAACTGCAGGTGTAGGGGTGCCTGGGACCACAGTCAGAAGGATTTCACAGATCTGCATTTCAGTCCCACTTTGTCACTTACTAGCTGCGTGACCTTGGGGAAGTCATTTCATGTTTTCCCATCTTAAGAAAGGGAATGGATGTATCTGGCACATAATTATCAGTAATAAAGGGCCCTGGCTGGTATGGCTTGGTTGGTTGGTTGGAGCGTAGTCCCATACAACAAAAGGTGGCCAGTTCGATTCCTGGGCACATGCCGGGTTGTGGGCTCGATCCCCAGCAACAGATCAATGATTCTCTCATCATTGATGTTCCTATCTCTCTCCCCCTCTCTGAAATCAATAACAATATTTTTTAAAAAAAGAGAAGTTTTGACAAACCAGAGGGAGGTTGGATGACACCACTAGGCCACACCTTCCATCCACGCAAGATTTATTTCCTGAGGCAGAAGTACCCAAAGCCTCCTACCTTGTTCCTTGAAGCTAATGTCCCTTGGGCTGACACCGAAGCAAAATGTATTAATACCCATGATGGGTGATCAGCCTTCAATAAGTAATGCTGGCTGTTCTAATGTACCTGGCATGAAATATTCAGAGCTATCAATGTGTTTCAATTTAAATAGTCACCAGGGCTTCCATCCAAATCAGTGGTGAGCTCACGCTCTATCATCTTTTCTTGCACAGATCAGATGTGGAGTGAAGGCAGAGAGTTCCAGGAAAAGGCATCAGTGGCTGACCCTGGGCAGAAGGCGGGGAGCCAGGCCCAGGCGGTGCAGGAGGATGAGATCGGGAAGTGGCCAGGGTCCGCACTTGGGCCAGGACTCCTGCCATGGCCTGGTACTGGCTACACTGAAGGACTCAACTGGTCATGGGAAGCCAGGTCGGAGCATTATAGGGTGTCTTCCCCGGCCCCTGGCTGTAAGCATTTAAAAAGCATCCACTCTCTCTCCAGGCTTTATAGGAACCTGGGAGAGCTGGGCCTCGGGATGGCCAGGTAGACGGAGTCAAATTCCCAGGCAGTGGGACCTCCACAGGAAACGTCGGCTGGCTGGAGATTTGAGAAGGCCACACTCAGATAGCCTGTGGACAGAGAGATGGTTGACACGTCTGTAAGACTGGCAGGTGGTGAGGTGGGAAGAATCTGAAGGGTGAGCTGACAGTAGCGAGTCATTCTGGAGCTAGTGGGGCGGCCCTGCTTCCCGCGTCTTGTTTTTCTGACGCTGTCTCCCTAAGGGAAGGCTGGAGAACACTGCCACGCTGTGATGTGGTGACTGGTGAGCACTCTGCCTTCTGGAGTTAAACATTCACTTGCATTTGAATAACGACCAGGAGGGGAGCCGCAGGAGTGCTGTCCCCAGGAGGCTTCCCTCCAGGAAGGAGGGGGGTGGGGGGGCTGGCAGGACTCCACATGCCGCAGCTCTGTCCAGTCCCAGCAAAATCGCGACTTGAGGCCACTCGTGCTCTGGGCTTCCAGGTCACACTCACCTCCCTTTCACCAGAATGTGGCTCTCAAAGAAACAAAAATAAATACTTATGCCCGGCCAGCGTGGCTCAGTGGTTGAGCATGGACCTATGAACCAGGAGGTCATGGTTCCATTCCCGGTCAAGGGCACATGCCCAGGTTGCAGGCTCCATCCCCAGTGTGGCGCTTGCAGGAGGCAGCGATCCATGATTCTCTCTCATATTGATATTTCTCTCTCTCTCTTGCTCCCCCTTCCTCTCTGAAATCAATAAAAACACATATATGTATATATACACATATATTACATAATAATAATAATAATAATAATAATAATAATAAATA
>NW_005354632.1:2889728-2895217 GCF_000412655.1 Myotis brandtii | reverse complement strand
TTTGAATGGACGGGGCGCACCGGGGGCGGGACGAGGTGCTGTGGCCTCGCTCCGGGGTCCAGTGACCTCGGGGAAGTCGCTCAGACCCTCAGGGCCACTGTCCTGTTGCAGAACCGGCCTCCTAGGCGCTTTGGGGAGCGGGCCTGGTCCTCGCGAACGGGGCGGGTTGCAGACAAATCGGGGAAGGAGCCAGTCAGAGGTGGCAAGACTGGTCTGCAGGGCTGCGGTGTGTGTTGGAAACACGGAGAAAGGAGACTACAGAGGGGCCACATGTTTGTGGGCACTGAATGTGCCACAGGGTATCTGATAGCTAGCAGGGTGTTTTTTTTTGGGGGGGGGGGCGCTGGGGAGACTGATTTTATGCTAAGCACTTCACCTGCATCCTCAGGACCCACCCTGTGAAGTAGATTTTATTAACAAATAAGGAACCTGAGCCCTGACCGGTTTGGCTCAGTGGATAGAGCGTCGGCCTGGGGACTGGAGGGTCCTGGGTTCGATTCTGGTCAAGGGCACATGCCCGGGTTGCAGGCTCGATCCCCAGTAGGGGGCGTGTAGGAGGCAGCCGATCAATGATTCTCTCTCATCATTGATGTTTCCATCTCTCCCTCTCCCTCTCTGAAATCAACAAGAAATGTGTGTGTGTGTGTATAATACATAAAACAAGTAAGGAACCCGAAGCTCAGGTTCAGCAAATTTCTAGAAGTCACAGTGCTTAAGAGAGAAAGGCCAAAAGTGCCTCCAAGCAGGTTAGCTGGAAAAACAGCCATAGGGAAGGTGCGAAGAGGAACCGGGTTGAGGGAGCTGGAGAAGGTGGTAGGAAAAGCAGGTATGACTTTTAATGTTTTCCCACATGTCATCCTGGCTTTAGAGTGGACAGGAGCTCGGAAACTACATAGCCAGCCTCCCACATTCTGCAGGCGTGGAAGCTGGAACCCAGGGGCTGGAAAGACTGGCCTAACGCCAAGCCGCTAAGGCATGGTTTGAAACGGCTCTCTGGGCTTCGCTGTATCAACCACAGTCTTTCAGAGAAAAGGTGATTTCCACATAGAAATCTTTACTGCAAACCAAAGGGGATACAGTGCCCTCTAGTGTTTTCCATTCAATCTTACAACCCCCCCCCCCCCCCCCTCACATTTCTGTTTTAAAGGTTGAGAACAACTGGACATGGTGCAAGGTGACTCCTCAGGTAACCTTAGAGTTATTTGCAAACTCAGGAAGATTTCAAGCAAGTGTTCACTTCAGAAATTAGGGGCATGGATGAGAAACACCATGTTTGGTATCTTTCCATGTGCTTATTTGACATTCATATATACTCTTTAAATTTTTTAAATTAATTGTTTGTAGAGAGAGAGAGAAACATTGATTTGTTGTTCCACTTACTTATGCATTCTTTGGTTGAGTCTTGTATGTGCCCTGACCGGGGATAGAACCTGCAACCTTGCTGTATCAGGACAATGCTCTAACTAACCAACTAAGCTGATGGGCTGATATTAATTTATATTTGCATATTAGGCTTTTATTATACAGGAGGATTAGAGTCCTATACTAGTGGATGACATAAAAAGAAAGGACCTGCCCTAACTGGTTTGGCTCAGTGGATAGAGCGTCGGCCTGCGGACTCAAGGGTCCCAGGTTTGATTCTGGTCAAGGGCATGTACCTTGGTTGCGGGCACATCCCCAGTGGGGAGTGTGCAGGAGGCAGCTGATCGATGTTTCTCTCTCATCGATGTTTCTAACTCTCTATCCCTCTCCCTTCCTCTCTGTAAAAAAATCAATAAAATATATTAAAAAAAAAAAGAAAGGACCTGTCTGGAAAAACATATGAAATAATACTTGTATTAGTAAGAGATCCCAAAGGGTTAAAATCTACACCTCGTAATACCTCATTTGTAGTTATGATTAAAACAGGCCCTGAGTAGATGGGCAATGAACGTGAAGAGACAACTCACACGAAAAGAGTAGACTACTACACAAGTGGAAGGGAAAATGTTCATCTTTAAGAATTTTCTTCCTAGTGTGATGGCATTTAATTAAAAAAATACATTTACTGTTTTTCCTTGGGCAGGGTGTCTTCTATGATGATTTAAAAAATATTTTTTTACAATAAAAAATGTCTCTTTTAGGAATGTCTCTTAATTATAAAAAATTTAGAAAAATGTTCAATGAAAATACCCAATCCTGATGAAGTTGGGGGTGAAAAAGGCTATAGCAGCACACATTGGTACAAAATATGTTTGAAAAGCCAGAATTTCATGGAAAAACAATGGGATAGGTTTTATACTATTCTTAGAATATATGTGTGCTACTTCCCTAACTTCCTTGATAGTGAGGTAGTGTGTGCATGACAGCAGACTGGAAAGGTCCGCCTCGGAGGGCGTCCGTCCTGTGGCGTCCGGGGAGGTATCCCTCTACTGCAGCCCGCCCAGCAGTTTTCAATGTCCTGTGTCAGATCCCTTTGGGCTTAGAGTCCCCGGGACACCTAGAGGGGCGTTGGTTCCTTGGACAGAATCCTCACCGCTGAATGGGGTGGACAGCATAGCCTGAGGGAGCAGTGTGAGGGATTCACAGGACGAAAACAGCATCCCAGTGGGAGAGTCCGAAGCCGTCCATTACTGCGAGCTTCTCTCATGGCAGCCTAAATCCCCCCTAATGCAACTAAGCACACAGCTAAGCCTGTTGACTTATTTCCAAGCCCTTGTGGAACAGCTACATGTGTTGAGCTCCAATTCAGACGTCAGAGATTAACGTATCTGCTAAAGAAAGCTGCATCTTAGACCAGCCTGCTTGTGCCTGGGACGTGACTGTGGAGTTCTTTTTTCCCCCCCAGTGGGTGCTGGTTGAATGGCTCCGAGTCCCCGGAAGAAGTTTTGGCGGAAGTTTAAGTGAGGTTGGGCAGTACCACTTGCCCACATGAGATTTTGTCCCTTGAAGCTCTGCAGCAAAAAAAGATGCCTGCCTATGGTGGGGGATCAGCCTTTCATAAACCACGCTGGCTGTTCTCTGGTCACCTGTCGTGAACTAGTTAGAGCTAAAAATGCATTTCCGTGTCAGTGGCCACCAGGCTGAAACAATGGCTTCACTCCAGTGGTGGGCTCAGGTGTCATCGTATTTTTGCACAGGTTAGGTGTGGAGCACAGACGGAGAGTCAGGAAGAGCACCAAGTGGCCCCTCTCATGCCCAGGGTGGGGACTGTGTGGTCCAGGAATACGATGGGAGGGGTGGCCAGGGCCCTCATTTCGGGTCGAGGACTTGTGTGTCCTGTCCCTAGTGTGACCCTGGCCTGCCGAGGGACTCCTGCGGTCATGGGAGGCAGATCAGGGCATATTAGGATGTATTTCCCAGTCCTTGATTTTAAGTATTAAAAATGCTACCAGGCTTTTGAGGTCATCTAAGGGGACACGAGAGAGTGGAGGGGTCAGTATGAACACAGCTGGGAGTGTGGCTGCAATGACGGGGCATTCAGTTCTGCACAGGAAACTCTTCGGTAACGAGGTTTGGGAAGGCTCAGCTCAGATGCCCTGTCTGTGCAGAGCTGGTTGCGTGCCTGTAAGTCTTGTCTGCGGAGCTGGAGTGCTGATTGGCAGGTGTGAGTGGAGGAGTCTGAAGGGTGAGTGGACAGAAGTGAGGGCGTGGTTCTTCTGGTGGTCTTAGGTCTATGTGACGCCCGCCATGTGCTTTTATCATTAACCCCCTTCCCCAGGGTCTTTGTGAAAAAGAGACCCTGTCCTGGGAGGGGGTGGACTTCTTCCCCACCGGCCACCAGGGGGAGCAGCTGCTTTGCCGGTGACTAATCAGTGGTTCTCAACCTTCTGGCCCTTTAAATACAGTTCCTCATGTTGTGACCCAACCATAACATTATTTTCGTTGCTACTTCATAACTGTAACGTTGCTACTGTGATGAATCGTCATGTAAATATCTGATATGCAGGATGGTCTCAGGCGACCCCTGTGAAAGGGTCGCTCGACCGCCAAAGGGGTCGCGACCCACAGGTTGAGAACCGCTGCGTGTAAGTTCTGTTCAAGCGCGCATGCACTCGAGTAAGGCTGCGTGTCAGTTCTTCCGAACCGATCCTGAATTTTGCCTTTTGCGGCTTTCCCTCCACGGATTGAAAGGCTGTTATCGACACGCGTGCCTTTGCTAATGCGGTTGGTTTTGACATGTGTGCTGTTCGTTGCACACGTCAGGTGGTAAGGGAGGAAACGACTTTCTTCCACCTTCATGGTTCTAATAAAAGACACGAGGCAGATTAACAAGAGACAAAGACCCAGTTTAAATCCATGCATATGTGTGGGAACCCCACACGCAGGAGAGGGTCAGAGACAGGGCTTGTGTATAAAACATCCCAGGCAGGGATGAGGTCATGCATGTACTTGGTGCTTCAGAAGGCCATTGCAGAGAGAGAGCGGGTTCAGAATTAACAGTTCACCCTGACGTATAGCCAGGTAAAAAGTCCTTTCTGGTCAGCTCTTCTGCTGGGCCAGTCTCCTAATTTAAATTCTTCTACGTAGTTAAGGGGGGAAGGGGCAGAGGTTTCTCTTGAGCCTGCAGGGGCTCTGTTGCCTTTAGTTCAAAATAATCCGCACACCACTGAGGCACATCCTAGGGCTCGCTCTGAACTCCCACCAAGTCCATGTGATAGGGTCCTGCCTCTGGGCCAGGACAAGAGGAGGAGTCAGAAAACTCAATTCTTAAAAAAAAAAGTCTCTGGTGTGTTTATCTTCCTGGGTGGAGCTGAGGGAAGGGGAGACGCAAGAGGCAGACCCTTGTGGGGGCCCTGGATGGAGACACCTCCCCTTATGCCACCACAGCTGGGCCTTGGGTTTCTCACCTGCTGACCGAGGCTTAGGACCAGAGGATTTCAGAGCCGGAAGGAATCAGGGCTCTACGCCCATGTTTTTATCCCAGCAAAGGGAAACCGAGAGGCTTTGAGATTAAGTGAGAGTCCTGGCCTGGTTAGCTCATCCATCAGGTTATCTCTGCCGGCTTTGGCTATTTCACAACCCCGTAGAGGTGGAAGTTAACTTGTAAAAAAGCTGATAGTAAAGCAATGTGTTCCTTTCTAAGAAATGCTCATTGTGGCCATCCCACAATCGCCCTGCAACCGGTTTCTATGGCTATTGACTGATTTTGGCAGTGCTTCCAGCTTTGCAACTATTTAGACGTGTATTTCAGCATCTCTATCTGGCTGTGAAGCGTGTGGTTCTGTGTGTTTTCCTCAGAACTGGCTGTCCTCGTTGATGGATGAGGTAAAGCCTTCGACACAGGTGCATTTTATACCAGGGTGAGAGTTGCCGTTGTATCCTCTTTGAATATGGTTGAGCGTAAATGAGTCAGTCAGCTATTTCTCCAGCAAAATGGGTTTATTCGGGCACAACAACAAATTGCAATCCAGAGCATGCGACCCTGGCGGGCCCACAGAAGTCCACGAAACAAAGGAGGGGGAGGCTCTTTTGTGGGGGGGGGGTGAAGAGGGGGGGCAGAGGGGGGG
>NW_005354632.1:2881662-2889706 GCF_000412655.1 Myotis brandtii | reverse complement strand
AGAAGGCCAAGAAACAAAGGGGGGGGGGGCTCTTTTGGGGGGGGGGGGGTGAAGAGGGGGGGCAGAGGAAGGTGGGAAGAGCTGTTACA
The DNA here is from genome assembly GCF_000412655.1 of Myotis brandtii. Lineage (NCBI taxonomy): Eukaryota > Metazoa > Chordata > Mammalia > Chiroptera > Vespertilionidae > Myotis > Myotis brandtii. The sequence goes on along the minus strand of NW_005354632.1, from coordinate 2,889,617 downwards.
AGGGTATCCCCTGCTGTGCGTTGTGATTGACACAGGGCGTCAGAGCTCTGCATTCTGGCCTCCCTATTTCATTTCAAACGAGGTTTCTGTTTATTGATTTTTACACTATGAATCCTTTAGCATCCTTCAGAGAAGAATAAGGAGGCCCAGAGAGGGGAGGGGATGTTCCCAAGATCACACAGTTCAGCTGTGCCAAAGCCATGACCAGAACCCAGCTTTCTCTGGGCTCCTTGATGTTTAGCAATCGCTGATACACTTCGCAGGATCGTCCTGGGGACCAGAGGTGGAAGAGAGAAGAGAAAGTGGTACAAAAAGTGGGGCGTGCCATGCCTAGAGGGAGTCCTGTCTGGGGTGGGGGTGGGGAGAGGAGGTTCATGGGTTCCAGCCTCACATACCAGCCGTGAGGATACAGCCAGGACATTCATCCTCCCTGGGCCTCAGTACCTGCCCTGCATACCCCGCACCTCACCTCGCGCGGCTCGGGGGAAGCGGGGTGCGGTGAGAGGGGAGACTGTGAGAGAGCCGCAGCAACTTAAAAACATGTTCCCGTGTCTTTGGTTCTCCTGTCTTCAAGAGGTGGAGTCTTAGTCCCTCCCTCGAGGGTGGGCTGATTTAGTGACTCATGTCTAACAAACAGAATAAAGGAGAAGAGATGGTGTGTTGTGTGTGTGTGTGTGTGTGTGTGTGTGTGTGTGTGTGTGAGAGAGAGAGAGAGAGAGAGAGAGAGAGAGAGAGACAAGGTCATAAAACAGCGCTGTGGCTTCCATCGTGGTTACACTCAGTTTTTGGGGAACGTTGGCTGCCCTGTTTTGAGGAACTGGTGAGGAACTGAGGTCAAATGAAAGCAATTCAGTCAAATGACAGAAATCCCTTTTTATCAGACATTACTTAACTCTTTAATTAAAGACATAGATGAGCAGAATGGATAAAAACACATGACCCACTCTACGTTGTCTACAAAAGACTCACTTTAAAGCCAAAGACACAAATAGATTGAAAGTGAAAGAATGGAAAAAGATATCCCATCCAAACAGTAATCAGGGGTGGCTGTCCTAATATCATACAAAATAGACTCTAAACCAGACAAGGTAACAAGAGGCAAAGAAGGATATTACGTATTCCTAAAAGGTTCACCCCGGCCGGTGTGGCTGCGTTGGTTGGAGCGTCGTCCCGTGCATCGAAAGGTTACAGGGCACATACCTAGGTTTCGGGTCCGATTCCTGGTTGGGGCTAGTACGGGAGGCAACCGATCAATGTTTCTCTCTCACATCAATTTTTCTCTTCCTCTCTCACTCTTTCTTCCTCTCTCGCCCTTCCTCTCTCTAAAATCAATAAAAACATATCCTCAGGTGAGGATTAAAGAAAAAAATAAAAGGTTCAATAGAGCAAGAAGATAGCACAGTTATAAACCTTCCCATACCTAATAACAGAGAAATATATGAAGCAAAAACTGACAGAATCGAAGGGAGAAATAGTGGTGAAGAGGAAGACATGTTATTAGTGATGTCTCAGCTCTCTTGTTGGGTGGCAGGGTCGGGGTTGTTAACTACACTATGTTTTATAACTAACAGTTTGTGAAAAGCGTCTTTTACATGCACAGAATACTGTATCTTAAAATATAAGTCAGAAAATATTCAGGATCGCCCTGGCTGGTGCGGCTCGGTTTTCCTGTGCCCTGGAAGGTCGCTGGCTGGATTCCTGGTCCAGGCGCATGCTGGGTTGCGGGCTCGATCCCCAGTAGGGGTCGTGCAGGAGGCAGCTGATTGATGTTTCCCTTTCATCGATGCTGCTATCTCTCCCTCTCCCTTTCTCTCTGAAAACCAATAAAAAATATTCTTAAAAAGATAGATAAGAGCCCTACCCCATTTGGCTCAGTGGATAGAGCTTTGGCCTGCGGACTGAAGGGTCCGGGGTTGGATTCCGGTCAAGGGCACATGCTGGGTTGTGGGCTGGATCCCCAGTAGAGGGCGTGCAGGTGGCAGCCGATCAATGATTCTCTCTCATCATTGATGTTTCTATCTCCCTCTCCTCCCTTCCTCTTTGAAATCAATAAAAATATATTTTAAAAAGAGAGAGATAAGAGGAGGAGGGAGTCTAGGTTGGAGGCAGGCCAGTTGGTAGTAGTGAGGGTGGGCTGTGGCACAGCCATGACACCCGTGGGTCAGCGGAGCCCAGGGCTCTGGGAAGAGGGCCCCCCAGGAGGAGGGCAGCCTGGGATCCTGGCGGCGAGGCTGCAGGGCCGGCCTTGGCCACACGAGGGCGCTCCACACTCACATCGGGTGGGGGAGGCCGGATTGTAAGGAAGATGGGGAGGAGGCCTTCTGCGGGGAGAGGAAGGGGCAGAACGCCCTCTCTGCTCCCAGGCTAGTCCTCTCTCCAGGTGTCCTGTGTGGTCCAGCCTTGAAGGTCCGTGTGAAGTCCCTCTGGCAACTGGGAACACAGCCCTGAGAAGTTCATGCATATGTATGTCAGTGCTTGCTTGTTGAGGTGTCAGCGGTATGCCTGTGTCCTGTGTTGGGCGTGACTGTATGTAGGAGTGTGGGTGTGTGGGAGGGTGGAAGGGGGGCGTGGGGAGGAGCAGTTCCGGCTTCCCAGGCCTGGGCTGGATCACACGGAGGGAGCCCTGAAGCAAGCAGCCCAGTGCTTCAGCTGCCTTTCCCCAACGGAGGAGTCCCCAGTCTGAAAGAGGAGGCACACGCCCTGGCCTTCAGCCTGGCCCAGCGGGACTGTGTATTGGGGATTTCCTGTGGGTCTGTGGATCCCCGGCCTTCTGGTGGTAGTTAAGCGCCTTGCTGAGGCTGGGCTCATGGCCGGCCGCCGCCAGGCCCTGGCGCTGCCCACTCCTGCTGCTCGGGAACCTGGTGTCACGAAGATGTGCCCAGGGGCAGAGCCCAGCAGAAATCTTGTGACCCAGGGAACACCATCGGTCTCATTTTAGACCAGAACATTTTTTTTTTTCTCCTGAAAGCTGCCTGGGCAGTGGCAGGAAGCCCAGGTTCGGGGTAGCAGAACATGCCACTCCAAAATACGCCTCTTGGGCACCATGATTATTTTGAGCTGATTATTTTGAGAAACGACAGGCACGGGAGGAGCTCTGAAAACGGAGCGGAGATTCCTCTTTTGACAGGGAAACGTACTTTTATAAAGAAAATCTTATTTTGTACGGGGACTCCCTTTCTATACCAGGAAGGTGGCTCTAAGTCACCAGAGAATCTTATCGCTGGGGAAGGCAGTGACTTGGTCTCTCTAAACAGACCTTACCCGTTTACCGCTTTTCCTGGTGACCTTCCCTAACAGGCCTCCCCTCCCCTTCCCCGTTCCTTTCTCTGGTCTTTAGCTGAAGATGGTGTTTAAAAGCTGCTGCCTTAGGCCACCTGGGAGAGTTACCTCATTTTTCCTGGGTACCTCCCATGTATGCATGAGGTCTGTATCTATACTCTCAGGTTGGTTTTTCTCGAATTATTCTGTCTTTTATTCCAGGGGTCTCAGCCAAGAACTCAGAAGGGAGACTTGCTTTTCCTCCCCCATAGGGGGGACCGCGACCAGGGGCCTGGAGTCTTGTCCCCTCCCGCCGCCCTGGTCACTGGACAGCTGCTGCACGTGAATGAGCTCTGGGGGTGGCCTGGCTTCTCAGCTGGGGATTTGAGAGCATTAGGGTTGGTGGGACGCACCCCCGCTGGGAGCCTGGGCGGGGCAGGCTGAGGCCCGGGGCAGTGTCCCAGGGCAGGGGAAGACCAGGAGGAGGAACAGCAAGCCCAGGGGGTGCTGGGGTCTTGAAACATGAGACAAGACCAGGATGCTGCCGAGCCCAGGAGACCCCGCTGGGGAGAGGAGACCAAGGACGAAGCCTCACAGAGCTCTGGCGGAGCCCTCGGCCTTGTCCGGACTTCCCCCAGCAGACCTTCCTCCCCCTCAGCAGCCTGGCCTCGGCCGGAACCCCTGCCATTCCCAGGGCTTCGATTCCTAGGCCCAGCCCAGCGACCATGAGAGACGTAGGAGAACACCTGGGTGAGACTACTCTAGGGAGTTTTGGGGTTCAGGGAGCAAGGCTTAATGACCACGTAGTTAAAGGGAAGCAGTTTGTCACCCCCAAATACGCCTTTTGGGCTATTATTTTAAGCTGGTTATTTTTATGAAACAAAAGACTCAGAAAAAACCCTCTGACCTTCCCCTCGTTGCCTAAGGAATTGAGAGAGGACCGGCTCTGGGAAGGCAGCCATCACCCTAGGGAACTGGGGTTTAGCTCCAACCAAGTGTCTTAGAGGAGGGGCCTCACGGGGCCCTTCGACCACAGTCTTCCTGTGTCCCATTGTTCCGTTTGTTTGTCTTTTGTCCTGTGTCCCGTTGTTAAAGATGGCCCAGCGAACACTTATTTACCAGTATTTGCTTTTCGGCCTCCATGGCATATAAGCTGCTTTAACCGCTGACCAGTTCTCAGCCCCCATGTCCTTCTGGAACCCCCACATGTGCCTATGTCATCAGTGCGGTTATCTTCTCTCGTTGACCTGTCTCGTGTTTACGTGCCTGTGGGACCAGCCAGAGAACTTAGAAGAGCGGAAGGGCAGTTACTGTTCGTTCCTCACATGGCCATTAGGCAGAAGGCACTGGTGTCAGGCCTGGGCTGGTTAAACTTCCAGCTCAGCCACCTAGTAGCCATGCGGCCTTAAATGAGCAAATTGCTGAACCTGACTGGACCTCAGTTTCATCATCTGCAACATGGGAACAGTAATGACATTGCAGGATTATGAAGATTTGGACGTTAGGAGTGCAGAGTGCTCAGTCCGTAGGAAAGGCTGTTTCTATCATCATTGTCCCATGCCCGGACCCCCTTCGACGGACTCCAGGCCTCTCTTCTCAGCTCAGACGAGAGCAGTCCTGTAATGTGCCTGCACCACTGTGACAGGGAAGGGGTAGGAAGCTAATGTCACCCAGGACGGCAGTGTCCCTGCTGACAAGAGCCTCTGGGAAGATGCCTTGGTTCCCAGGACTAAATCTCCTAGTTGGCAGGCGGTATGTCCTGTGTAGGTGGGGGACTCCCTTCACCTGGATCTCACAGCAGGAGGAATACAGAACTTTCAGAGCAGGAGGAGGCCAGGTGGCTGCCTGTTGCAACTGAGGCCAGGGGCTTTGCCTAAGGCTCTGCTCATGTCCCTAGACCTTTCCTATCACGGAGGGAGTGGGGAGGGGGTCAGTCTTCCGGGGAGGGGGCGAGGAGAGAGGCCCTGAATGCAGGCTGTGCGCCCACAGCTTTTTCCTTCTCCTTGCCTCCCCTGCACCCCACCCCGGTTGGAGCCTGCGGCCATCCAGTTAAAGCTCATTTAGGTGAGAAGCCTTCCTGGCTCTTGCACGCAGGCCGTAAAGTTGATGGGAGGGAAGGGGCTTTTTGTGAACTCAGTCCAGAGGCGGGGAGCCTGTGGGTGGGTGCCACCCGGGATCCAGTGCCAGGAGTAGATAGGGACCCCACCCTTCTGGGCGTGCCTGCTGTTGAAACCTGGCAGCTACCCCGGGTTCCTCCCTGCACCCCTCCCACTCCTCTGGGTTCGCTCTGCCTCCCCCTCAACCCCCTGGGAGGTGCTCTGCCTTCTCCCGTCCTCCTCCAGGCATCGTAGCCGAAGCCCTGGCCTGCAGTCCCGCCCTCCTCCAGCCTGTCGCACCACCCGCCTCCAAGTGGTATTTCTGAGACCAGGGTGGCGGTCCTTCTCTCTGCCCAGTACCCACTCCAGCTCCCGCTGCCCACAGGGTAGAGCTCGGATTCTTCAGGGACCTGTCAAGTCTCACGCGGCTCCGTGGCCCTCATTTCCTCTCCCGCTTCCTTTCTTGCCCACCACTCTGTGTACCCGCCTGGCTGAACTGGCCACTTGTGGGAAGTGCCAAGCACCCCTCAGCTTTCGGGGGTCTGTATAAGTGTGTGCGCCCTCACGGTGGTACTTAGGATGGTCACACATGCGCGCGCACCCGTCCCCCTGCTTAATTCGGTTAATTTCTAGTTCTTCCTTCAAGCCTCTGGTGCCACTGCTATGGAAAGCCACCGCTGACCTCGGCAAGACTGGCCCGGGCCCCCCTCTGTCCTCACAGCCCTCTGAGCTCCCCTGGAGTGTATGACACACTTTGACATTGACCCCCTTCCTTTTTTAAAAAAAAAGATATTTGGGGGAGACATACACAGGGAGTCTATAGGAGATGCTGTTGTTGAGTTAGTGTTTATTTTTTTTAATTATTATTTTTAAAAAATATATTTTATTGATTTTTTACAGAGAGGAAGGGAGAGGGATAGAGAGTTAGAAACATCAGTGAGAGAGAAACATCGATCAGCTGCCTCCTGCACACCCCCTAATGGGGATGTGCCCGCAACCAAGGTACATGCCCTTGACCGGGATCGAACCTGGGACCCTTGAGTCTGCAGGCTTATGCACTACCACGGAGCCAAACCGGTTAGGGCGACCCCCTTCCTTTATGATTCCGCTCTCTGCTCCCAAGTCTCATCACTTCGCCAGGGGAGGGCCCTGTCTTGCTCGCTGGCGTCTGTCCTAGGGCCTCGCCCGGTGCTGGTCTGTGGCAGGCATGGAGCCATAGCCACTGAAACGCTCACAGGAGCCCTCTCCAGGCACAAACAGGACTGACTCACCCTCAGGGGTCTGAGTGGCACCCAGGCTCCATTCCTGCTTCCTTTGGAGGCAGAAGCTAAAGCTGCGTGTGCCAGCCCACTCCTTCTAGAGCTGGTGCGTGTTGTGATCCCAGGCTGAGACCCGCTGGGATTTGGAAGGTGGAAGGGAGCCACGACCCCTTCCTCCTGCTGTGGCTGCTCCCCCTGGCCAGCAGGGCCACTCAGATGGGCCTGGTCTCCTGCAGCCGCGTCTAGGGTGCACCCCCCACCCCAGCCGCTCCCCAGATCACAGCCACGTCAGCGCATCCCGGAACACAGCAGTGCTAGAGGCAGCCTCCGGATGCCACCTTCCTTCCCTGCCCGGGCCCACGGAGCAGGTCTTCTAGAGACCCAGCCTCCCCCGCCTCCCCGTCCTGTTACCCTGACCGCCCCATGGGCCCCTAACCCTCTGTATCACTTTTTCCTGCACTGAGCTCTGGCTGATACAACGAATATTATCCATATTTTACAGATGAGAAAACTGAGTCACAGAGCCACACAGCCAGGGCGTGGTAGAGCGGACTCTGAACCCAGCTGAGCCCAGAGCCGCCAGCCCCTCACACTTCGGGGAATGTGCGTTGTGTGTGCCAGCAGTCGCCCACCTTTCGGACCTCACGGGCCACCAGTGTCCGCGGACCACCCGTTGGCGACCGCTGGTGAGCGCCAGGTGTGGGAGGAGGCCCAGCAGCTTCCAGGCAGTGGGCTGGGCTGGTCCCAGGGCAGGTCCTGAGCCGGTTCCCAAGGCATCTGCCCCTTCAGAGAGGCACAAGCAGCTCAGGTTGCTGGCGCTGTCCCCGGGCTGGGCTGACCCAGATGGGGCGTGTGGGGCAGGGAGGCAGCTGAGACCGCCCAGGCGTCTGAGCAGCAGGTCCGGACCTCCCGTGGTTGGGCCAGGGTCTGCCAGCCCCGATGCGCGGTGTTTGGAGAAACACTTCAGTGCTCAGAGCGGAATCAAAGCTTGGCAGGTGGTCAGGTGGTGTCACCAGGCCCGTGGGTCAGGGGGCCCCCTGGGGTGGCACCACCTTGGTGAACTTGGTGTGATCTCGCCCGTTCCCGGGGCCTGACGGACGTCTCGGCCGAGTGTGTACAGCAGAGCAGGTGGCGTGTGGCCGGCTCTTCGGTTGGACGTTCCTGCCAGTCCGCTGAGCATATGCGTTCCCATCGGGAGCTGCACGCATAGGCGAGGCCAAGGGCTTGTCTAGGAGGAGCCAAAGGAACCGAAGGAATTGGCTGGTGCCTCAGTATTCAAAGGACACCAGTCTCTGTGTGATTGCATCTGAGGCCACTGAGCAGGGCCAGCAGTGCATCCGTC
>NW_005354632.1:2864133-2881644 GCF_000412655.1 Myotis brandtii | reverse complement strand
CCCTCCCTCCCTCTCTCCATTCCTTCCTTCTATATATTCCACAAATGAGTGCTATCACATAACAAGCATATTCAGATATACTCCCTGCCTCACAGAATTTATGTTCTAAGGGAAAACACATTTTCCCGAGTTTCCTTGTTGGTTAGTCCCCCTTTCAAAATAAGTCGCAATAACTTTAAGTGTGCTGGTTCCCCAAGAGACACTTTGCGAATGCTGTGGGGTCCCCTCTGCCTACCGTGAGGGCTGCCACGGCCAGAGGTTTGAGGGAATCAGACATTAATCCTCACTGCCAGCTGGCTGCCAGCAAAGGCCCAGCCAGAGGGGGGCACCTCCCCTGTCTTCATCAAACCCGGGCCTGGGAAAGTCCTTGAAGTTTGTCTTCCGGATTTCTAGGGCCCTCATCACACTGTGTTGTAAGCATTGTTAGCCTTTTACTGGCCCAGATGAGAGCTTCCGGGAAACAGAACAGAGTCCAGACATCTTCCTTCGTTTCCTAGCCCCGCCCAGGGCCCGCACACTGTCTGGCACATGCCCGCCGGTCGTGCCACGTGGTCCCGCACGGCTCTCTCTGAGAAACGCAGCCTGTTCTTTCTCAGCCTAGGCCAAGCGTCAGCTCCCCAGTCCCTGGAATCAAACGGGACCTCTCACTGTGCATGTTGTTTCTGCTCATCCCCCGGAGCTCACAGTCCGGCAGGGGTTACAGAAGCAAACAAATGAGGACAGTCCACTGTGGCGCTAGATTCTAGAGCAAAGCGGGAAAGACGTTAAGACGATGGGCGGAGGATGACTGGGCGTCCTTTCAGGGGCGTGCTGTGTCCGTCCAGGGCTCAGGGGACCCGGTTCTGTATGGTCTGCACAGTGGGTGGCCTTTGGCTGGGTTATCTGATAACTGCAGAGATGGATGGTAACTTGTGCGGGGCCGATGTGTGATGCGCATTGTTCCTGTTCGTGGCAGGGCGAATGCAGTAGAGAATAAATCTCCGTAAGTCCAATTCTCATTTGAAACAGTTGTAAATCTCCCTGATTCCCTCCTTAATGAATGAGTTATGTACATATGTTAACCTTATCTATTTGAGAGTTACGATTTTACCATTTTGAAAGTTATCCTTTAATAGTGTAAGAGCCATCCATGGCAGAGGTAGTGATAATACCGAGCATTTTATTCTGTGTCAGGTACTATGCTAGGGGTTTTATAGACTTTGCCTAATTTAATTCTCATGGCAATGCTATAAGATGTCCTTTTTCAAAAGTTTTTTTAAAGTATGTTTTTATTGATTTTAGAGAGAGAGGAAGGGAGAGAAAAACATCAATGTGAGAGAGAAACATCAATCAGCTGTTTCCTGCATGCCCCTTCCTGGGGATCAAACCTGAAACCTGGGCATGTGCCCAGACCAGGAATCAAACCAGAGACCTTCTGGTGCATGGGACGATGCTCAACCAACTGAGCCACACCGGCCAGGGCAAGGTGCTCTATTACTATTCCCATTTTACATGTGTAGAAACTGATGCCTAGAGGTGAAGGAACTTGCCTGACTCAGAGTTAGTAATGGATATGGAGTTTGTACCCAGCGACCTGGGATTTAACATTCAGTTGGGCTGGAGAGCAGGGTGTGGGCTGAGGACCGGCCCAGATAAAACCCAAGGGGTGTACTTGAGCTGATCAGGAGGGTACTGTGGGTCAAGCTAAGGAGTTTGGACTTTATCCTCAAACAGTAGGATTTTAAGGAGAGGAGTGACATGACTAGGTGAGCTTTATTGTTTTTATTGCTTTCATTCAAGTGATAAAAGCAGCCGAGAGATTTGGCCTTTTTAGAGAAATCATTTTGGCAGCACCGTTGAGGTGAGATGGGAGGTGTGAGAACCGAGGTGGGGAGGCTGTTACAAACAAAGCCCGTGGCAGGGACAAGAGCAGGAGGCGATGGAAAGGAGAAGCAGTCAAGCTGTCTCATCCACACATTTGGACAACTGATGAAGTTTACGGGGAAGGGCGGGGCCAGGTGGAAGTTCAGGAGCCCTCCAAAGTGCCTAGCTCACATTTGAGAAACAAGACAGTACTTGGGATTTAAAAGGAAAAAAGTTATCAAAAAGCCTCTACGGCTCCCATTCTGAAGAGTATCTATCCTATATAATAAAAGGGTAATATGCAAATAGACCGAACGGGGAACGACTAGTTGCTATGACTTGCATTGACCACCAGGGGGCAGACGCTCCACACAGGAGCTGTCCCCTGGTGGTCAGTGCGCTCCCACAGGGGGAGCACTGCTCAATCAGAAGTCTGGCTCACGGCTGGCGAGTGCAGCAGCAGTGGCGGGAGCCTCTCCTGACTCCATGGCAGCACTACCGAGTGGTAGCAGCAGGTGCAGTGGGCCGCGATGAGCCCGTGGCGTGGTGCCTGGCCCGACTCGGGCTCCTCCCTGGCCGCCTGCCGCATCCCCCAAGGGGTCCTGTACTGAGAGGGCGCAGGCCAGGCTGAGGGTTCCCCCTGCTCCCAGTGCATGAATGTTTTGCACTGGGCCTCTAATATATAAATAGGGCCTGACACAGAAGCACCCAGACCCTTTTCTTTTGGCCTCAAGGGGAAAAAAAAACGCGGAGAAAGGAAAAAATAACCCACAATGACAACCACCATTAAACCTTCTCTTGATCCTTGTGCACGTACAGATTGCTAGCACACCAGGTGATTTTTAAATCCCAGCCCAGTTCTCCTCCTGGCTTCTTAATGGCTGCTGGCCACTTCCTCTTGGGACCTGGCCAGAGTAAGCTCAGGGAATGCAAATTTTAATTCTGGAATCAGCAAAGCATATTAGGAGAGGAGATCCACAAGTGAGGCGAGCACATTGTGAATTCCAGAGCCAAGGAAAAGGATTGTAAGGCTGTGCGTTTGTTGGGGACAAGACCGTTTTACTCATTTTAGTGTGGGACCCTAGGGATTGGTCATTATTCACCCTTCAGGATTACCCAGATTCCGTTTCTGCCATTCTTGTGTTTCCACTTTCCAGCCCCTACACCTTCAGCTCTCCCCACTGAGCTGACTGCAGTCTTGCTTTGCATTCTTCTGACAGCAGGGGAGATGGCCTGCTAGGATGAAGGACCAGCTAAAGGGTCAGTATTTCTTATTGTACCCACCCACCTGGGATTTTGCATGAATGCTTGAAAGGCTTTTGTAAACTGATGAGCTATCCAAATATTGCCATATCTTCTTCTTTGTTGTTCTGGTTGATGATTTAACTGACACTTGCTTGACTGCATTGTAGAATATTCAAGCAGATTCAGATTTTATTTTTAAAACTACTGTGTGCTCAATATAATACTACTATGCAGTATATAGCATGCTGCGTGCTTTCATGCTTAGTCCTCACAATAATTTTATTATGTTTATTTTACCAAAGAGGCTCACAGAAATTAACTTGCTCAAGAATATCTTTTTTGTTCTTTTTAGGCCCTCCTGAAATTGGGTTAGAGCCCTAGCCAGTTTTGCTCAGTGGTTAGAGTGTCGGCCCGTGGACCGAAAGGTCAGGTTCGATTCCCGGTCTAGGGCACATGCCTTGGTTGCAGACTCCATCCCTGCAGAGGACATAGGACAGAGGACATAGGTGCTTGTGGAAGGCAACCAATTGATGTCTCTCACATTGATGTTTCTCTTTCTCCCCCCTCCTTCCCTCCCTCCCTCTCTCTCTCTCTTACCAGCTAAAAAAAAAAATGAATGGAAAAATGTCCTCAGATGAGGATTAAAAGTATCTATTATAAAGAAAAAAAGAAATTGTGTTAGCGACTTCCTCACGTACTGCCCATCACGGCACCTCCTACGTATATACTGTTCCCCACCAGACTGGAAGCCTTGGGTGCTAGGAACTGGATTTTGTTCACTGTTATGTCCTCTGTCCAGCAAGTAGTCCAGCACATCAAAGATGCTCCATGAAATACTGTTTAGATGAATGAATGGAGGCTGCTCTTATAGCCAGTGCTCTAGCCTGAAAACTGTTTTCCTCGTAGCTGACCGTTCACTGCCTTCCCCTACCAGAGTGTGAGACGCATGGGGTTAAAAAACAAAATTCAGTGAAGTCGATTTAAAGGTCTAATTGGCTTTACTGAGCTATTGATCCTACCTAACAACTGGAAGGGTGCTCAGATGAGTTGTACAAAATGGAAGGTTTTATTTGCAGAAAGAGGATGGGACTGAGAAGTTAAAAGACTGGATTTCAGGCAAGGACACCTCTCAGGGTAGGAGTGGGGAACCTTTTTTCTGCCAAGGGCCATTTGAATATTTATTACATAATTCTCGGGCCATACAGAATTATCAACTTCAAAATTAGCCTGCTAAATTTGGTGAAACATTTAATTAACTCACCCCTAATGCCTTGGTAAAGCCAGACCAAATGACTTCCCAGGCCTCACAGGGCCTGACCCAGGTGCCCCCCACCCCCGGTTAGGGAAGGCCATAGGTCTTATCAGGCAGATCACCTCGAAAGCATTGATCAGGAAATTCCAGACAGATTTGGTTAAAATTCTACTCCTGGGAGAGGCTGAAACTATAATCAGGTTAGTTATTGAGTTTTGTTTGGTGACTTAACAAAAGTGACTACAATTTGGCCTTTTTGGTTTAACAATGGGGAGACATACTGTGCTTCTTTCATGGCTGGATTCTCAAAGCCAAGAATAGTGCTTAGGACATAGTAAGGGTCCAATAAATGCTGGTTGGTAAATAAAGAAGTGATAGCTGGGGAGAGAGGAAATTCGTCTCCTGCTTTGTGTGTGTGTGACATCAGTGTATATTGTTCTGATGCTGATTTCAATAAGATGTTTCTGACTGCAACACTGTGACTCGGGTAACTGCTGAATACTCTGGTTTCCTGAGTTAAACATTCACTTGCGGCTGAAGGATGAAATCCTAACGTGAGACCACTGTGCTTTTTAGTTCATGTCACAATCACTTCCCTTTCATCAGAGGCAACTCTTGAAGCAGCAGGAAAAAGTAACCTGCTTGTACAATCCTCAGCTTCATTTTCTAGACCAAGTGTAGTGTCTCTTCCCTCTGTAAACCAGTAGTATGTGCTATATTAAATGCTGTCTTTTAGTATAAAAATAACCATCATATTAATACAAGATAGAATATGGAGAAAATATAGGAAAAACTATGCTCAAAAAATGATTACCATATTTGTCTGTCTTTTTCACTCCATGCATTTGTTCTACTATGTATAGACATAGATCATGGTAATTTGTTTCTCCATTTTTCTTTTGTTAACCCTCACCTAAGGACATATATTTTTTCTATTGATTTTTTACAGAGAATGGAAGGGAGGTGGGGGGAGAGAGAGAAACATCGATGTGAGACACATCCATTGATTGCCTTCTGCATGCGCCCTAACCAGGGCTGGGGATTGAGCCTGCAACCCTATCAGCGCGTCTCAACCTGTGGGTCGCGACCCTTTCACAGGGGTCGCCTAAGACCATCGGAAAACACATATATAATTACATATTGTTTTTGTGATTAATCACTATGCTTTAATTATGTTCAATTTGTAACAATGAAATTGGGGGTCACCACAACATGAGGAACTGTATTAAAGGGTTTCGGCATTAGGAAGGTTGAGAACCACTGCCTAGTGCAGTGATGGCGAACCTTTTGAGCTCGGCGTGTCAGCATTTTGAAAAACCCTAACTTAACTCTGGTGCCGTGTCACATATAGAAATTTTTTGATATTTGCAACTATAGTAAAACAAAGACTTGTATTTTTTTTTTTTTATAGTTATGCTGCACTTCTTTATTGTGGTAAAATATACAGAACACAGAATTATGCTCTACCTGTTAAGGGAGGAAAATGTACAATTGTTACACATTTTGGGAATTTTCTAAAAAATTGGATTAATTCATCCAGCAAATTTTTCTTGATATATAGATTAAAATTCTATATAATTTTAAAATAAGGAATGTGAACGGGGTTGCTTACTCTGTGGTTTCCTAAGTCAATTTCATCTTGATGCTGGCCCTTCCCTGGTTTATTTCCAGGCTCTCCCTCCTGATCCGCTCGCTCGCTCTCTCCTCCCGAGAGTGTTGCCCTGGCAGAGCCCTGCCTTTCCCATCAGCCTCCGTGTGGGCACCTACTCACACGGCCTGTGGAAGGCCTTTCATCAGTCGCTGACTTGTCTAAACAACTAGCTTTTGCTGGGGTCCAACCCCAGCAGGTCCAGGGATCCCCAAAGGTGTGGACGGAGTCGGCAAAGAATGAATGACTCGGAGGCAGCATTCAGTTGATCAGCAGCCTAGCCAGGAACTCTAGCCAGGATCTCCAGCCAAGCTCTGTCCAGGATCTCCAGCTAAGTTCTATTGCCAGGTTCTCTCGCTAGGTTCTCCAGCCAGGTTCTATCCAGGTTCTCCTGCCATGTTCTGTCTAGGTTCTCCAGCCAGGTTCTATAGCCAGGTTCTGTCCAGGATCTTTTGCCATGTTCTCTCCCTAGGTTCTCTCTCTAGGTTCTGTCTCTAGGTTCTGTGTAGGATCTCCAGCCAAGTCCTATCTCTAGGTTCTGTCCAAGACTTATATTTTTGATATTTATTTTATATATTTAAATGCCACTTAACAAAGAAAAATCAACCAAAAAAATGAGTTCGCGTGTCACCTCTGACACGGGTGTCATAGGTTCGCCATCACTGACCTAGTGAATGGTCTGACACTCTAATCACTGAACACACTGGCCAGAGATCATTTTTCATTTAACATTGTTCCATGTTTACCTCATAGGGATCCATTTATGTAATCTATATATATCAGCCTAAGCAACCGTCCAACCATTCGCTATGACGCACAATGACCACCAGGGGGCAGACGCTTCTACCGATAGCTATGATATGCACTGACTACCAGGGGGCAGACCCTCAATGCAGGAGCTGCCGAGCTGTGGAGACTTGGCAGCAGCAGCTGCGGTTCTTGGGGGATGCACCCAGAACCAGAGAAGAGGGAGCCCGATTCCAGGGTGCGTCACCTGAGAACTGCCCTCTTGCAATCTGGGACCCCTCTGGGGATGTCGGAGAGCTGATTTTGGCCTGATCCCCGCAGGCCAGGCTAAGGGACCCCACCAGTGCATGAGTCCGTGCACCAGGCCTCTAGTTTTATTATAAGGATCCATTTAAATAGTTATTGATACACATTTGAGGATTTTTCAAATAAGTTGATAATTTCAAAGACATAATTTTATTCTTTTTTTTTTTTATCCTTACCCAAGGATTTTTTTCCCAATGGTTTCTAGAGAGAGTGGAAGGGAGGGAGAAGGGGGGAGAGAAACATCAACATGAGATAGGCACATCAACTGTTTGCCTCCTGCATGTGCCCCTACATGCTGGGGAACCTGCAATCGAGGTACGTGCCCTTGACTAGGAATCGAACCCTTCAGTCCCCAGGCTGATGCTCTAACCACTTTGCAAAACCAGCCAGGGTGACATAATTTGCTTATATAAGTTCCAAATCTGGAGTTTTTTGTTTTAATTTATTGATTTGAGAAAGAAAGAAGCATCAGTCAAACCTGAAACATAGATATGTGCCCTGATCAGGAACTGAACCAGCAACCTTTTTGGTGTACAGGGCGATGCTTCAACCAACTGAGCTGCAGGCTAGGCCCAAATCTGGAATTCTAAGTAAAAGATATGAATTCGTGGTACTTGACAGATTATGAAACTGCTTTGCCAATATATTATACCAACTTATTCAACCACCAAACGATGACAATTTATCATTTAAATCATATTATCAATGTAGTAGGGAGAAGAAAAACCTCATAAGTCTTTCAATTTGCATTTAAGAACACTGCTAGGGGAAAAGAACTTGAATCAAGACCCGTTACTAGTTAAATGTCTTCTCTTTTAGAATCATCACACATATTGAGGGAGGAAGTTTGCCTGCTAGTCGGGCACCTATCTCTTCCCTGTGGAGGCAGCGTACTATAAGGCCTGTGGCCCTAATGCTGTAACGACCAAAGACCGGCGTGGGTGGGCAGGGCTGTGAGCGTGGTGAGGTGCGCGGGGCTGCGTGATTTTGCGCGCTGGGCTTCTAGTTAAGAGTAGAAAGAACAAGACCTTTGGGATGAGAATCCACCTTCCTAAAGAACTGGACATACATGCACCAACCTTGTGAGTTGTTAGTTTCATCCATTCATTTAGCCGGTGGTTCTCAACCTTCCTAATGCCGCGACCCTTTAAATACAGTTCCTCATGTTGTGGTGACCCCCAACCATAAAATTATTTTCGTTGCTACTTCATAACTGTAATTTTGCTACTGTTATGAATTGTAATGTAAATATCTGATACGCAGGATGTATTTTCAGGGCTCATGATCCCCTTTTAGACTAAAGGGAGAAACTGATCAAAAGGGAGAATTTGACCATTTATCTATTTTTTTTTAAAGAATTGTTTATTGATTTTTAGAGAGAGAGGAAGGGAGAGGGAGAAACATCAATGTGAGAGTGAAAGATCAATCAGCTGCCCCCTGTACACCCTCTACCAGGGATCGTGCCTCCAACCGGGCATGTGCCTGACTGGGAAACGGTAACCTGTCTGTGCCCAGGCTGACGCCTGACCAGCTGAGCCACACCAGGGCTATTCTTATCTTTAAGAGTCACTTGCACACTATCTTCTGCAAGTAAGGATCCATTTTGGGAATTAGAAGAGCTCATTTTTTCTCAAGTATCAATTTTCCTTGATTTTTAAAATAGTAAGATGCTTACACTTATTATTAAGTCCTTGCTTAACATGAGATGTCACATATCCACTAACCTTCATGGCAACCCGAGGGAGGTTAATACTCATTCCTCTCAACACCTAACGGAAGAAAAAACCTGATGTGTAGGGAGACTAAATAACTTGTTTGAACCTTGGTAGCCTACGTTGTTAAGCAGCCAATAGACTATCCCAGCCTCCTCCAGTAAGTCAGCAAAAAGTAAGCAAATCACTGCTGTTGCCAGTCACTCTCATATGAATGCGTTTGTCACTATAGCCCAGACTGAATGGAGGAAAGGGCGGCCGAATCTAAAACTCGGAAGCTCAAACACATTTCAGGACCGTGTACTTGCAACCCCTTTAGATGCTTCTAAACTCTGCAGCAGCTTGGCTCAACTGCTCACATTTGGGCAAGTGAGGCAAGCGTGGGCTCTGCCTTCCTGCCCGGTATTGAAGGAATCTTCATAGTGACACAGCCTATCATGAACCTCCTTCTCCACGTCTTCTAGGCAGGTGCATGGCCTGATTACTAAAACAAGCCATGTTGCAAAGGTGGAAATTTGTTAACTTTTCCTCATCTTTCTAACTCAAAAGTGTGTGTGTGTGTGGTGGGGGGGTGTACAGGGGAAGGGGACACAACTGACTGTGAAGTTTATTATACTGGGAAGCATTTGTTAGGGAAGGTAAAACCCAGACATTTATATTTTTCAGCTTTGACTTGGGAGCCGGCTTTCTGGGCACTACCACTATGGAAGAGCTGCACAAGGTCCCTCTGTGACTTTCGGAGGGTGTGGGCAGAGAAAAGAAAGATAGGCAGGTACTCTATGTGCACATCTCTTTTCCAAAAGCAGCCGCTGAAACTGTGAACTGAAATAAACTTAGTTCCCACATAGGGCAGTTGGCAACAGACTGGATCAGAAAGCCTAGCTGCCTCACTGTTTAAGGCAACACTGTAACAGAGGACTAGCTGCTTGTGAACAGTAGATGGCACAGAGTAGGCCCAGTGGGTTTTAGTGTTGGCTGTTACCAAAGCTGATCTTAATGCAATCCCTTAAGCCTGTGTCTTCAGGGGGAGAAAGTCAGCGTTGGACTGGGTTGATAAAGCTTTGGGTCCGGTTTTGAGCCCGTGTTTAGCCCTTGCTTCTGAATACAGCAGCTTCAGAACCCGTCCTGCTAATAACTGCTGGTTAATCTGCATGGTAAACCCTTCCCTTTACTAACAAGATTCAGTTAATGACCAAAGACCAACAAGCAGGGGCTTATGTGTGGGTGTAGCTCAGCAACTGGGATGGGGAAAAGAATCCTATACATCTGCTTCAGCTACCTTTCCTCCCCTCACCCCTTCCTGACGTTTCCTTTACTGTTCCCTCACTGACAGTGATCCTCGTCATTATAGAAGGGAGAGAGGCACATAGAAGGTACGGACTCAGGTCCATGGAAAATGGCAGAGTCCAAACTAGAGCCAAGCCTGCCTGCAGTCACAAGCTTCTCCCGTAAACGCCACCTCCATCTGTCATGACACTCAGGAGGAGGATGGGGCTTTTCAGTACATCTTTAAGGTTAACTCCTCTGGATGCTTCAGAGAGATTGTTTCAAAATTCCTCTCTTGCTAGCCTTTAAGTAAAGATGAGGAAAGGAGAAAAATTAAAATAAGCCACATACACAAAGCTCAAAGCACATAAGCCAAATGATTTAATTTAATATTAGCAAGGGTCAAATGGTATCTTAATAATGAAAATAAAGACAGTAATGTCTTCCTCAAATAAAACATTTGGAGGAAGAAACATTTCTAAAAAAAAAAAAAAAAAGGAAAAAAAAGTTTATTTGGAAAAGCCAGCCTCTTATACAAGGCTTTTATCTATACTTTCACTCTGTCAATTACAACAATATTTTAAAATACATTTAATACAATATATAAGTCACTGAATGTCATTGTTCTACCTCAATTTAAAAGATATTAGGTTAAAAAATATTTCATTTTCATTCTGGTCCGTCTTCCCTTCTATCCTTACACTAAATCCATTTCTTTACTTTTCAAATAAGTGAAATGAGTCACAAAACTTTTAGGTTTATGTGGAGAAAATGTGTCTTACGAATGTGTCCAATAATTCTAACGAAAACATAATTTTCTTTAAGAAACTTCTCAGAGAAAAAGGAGTTATTTATTGAACTAAAAACACTCAGCAACTTCCCTTCCAATCTTATCCTTATATGTTTGCTTGGGGCCAAATCTCTTTGGCTCTTTTTAACCAGCAAACATGAAAAAAAGAAGAAAAGGAAAAGAAAACCAACAACAAAAAACAGTGAAGCACACAAAGAACGAGAATCTCACACACAGCTCTAAGCTAGACATAGATATGAATGGAACCACTATGAATCAAAGGGGAAAAATTCCAGGAAAAACAATAACAAAAAGATTCTAAGTCTCATGGTTTAACTGAGTTTTAGAAAAACCCAAGCCGAGTTCAGCTGCTGTTTGAAATATCTGTCTACATTTAATTAGAGATGTTGGATTTACTAAGGAGGCACAAACATATAGTTTTGCATATTTTAATACTAACTTTGACAGTGGAAAAAAAATACTAAGTGATCTCAAAAGGGACAATGATCTATAAGCACTCAAAATATGTCTTTGAAAAGGGGTGCAGAAATAGTTATTTAATAAAATCAAGAACTTGACTTCTAATAAACATCCTATGGAAAGAAACCAGATGGGGTGTTGATGAGTACAATGTGTCTAGAAAGACAAGATATTTCCTAAATTTTATGCCTTAAGTTTCCTATATATATAGCAGGCAGGTACACATGCCAGGCAAATATTGATGCTAGGAAAATATTTCAGCTAGGATTCTAGAAAACCCCCAACTTTCAGCCAAGATTTCTATTCAGTCTTTCAGTGATAATGTATGACAATATGTTACAAATAACACTGAAGCAAGATTAGTTTTAAATTTTAGATTTGCTTCGATCAAGTTATTTTTCTTTGTAATGGAACACTTAAAATAGATGAATTCAGCAGAGTGGTTTGAAAAGTTAAGGCTCCTTGAAGATTCTAAAGACTAAAACTTAAGGCACATATTATAATCTTCATGACACTGTTAAAAGCTAAGATTAAAAAAAAAAAAATACCCGACTTCTCCCTTCATTCTTTGCCAACCACTCCCTCCCCAAAGGATATGGCATGTTAAATTTGGACTAATGGTAAGGAGTGAAACAAAAATTCCATCAAGGAACACCTGGTAGGATTTCCACACAAATGTCCACTATTTGCATTGAGCACCACTGGGAGATTACACCAGTAGAACATTTCAGATATCTTGGGTCACAAGCTGCTCCATTTACCCTTCAGCCCCACAGGCTCAGACTGGACTCTCCTCCTCTTTGGGGCTTCCTTCGGTGCCTTTCTGCTCTGGTGATTCCGCTGTGTTGGTAATTGCTTTTGGTGTCTCAACCTGTACACCGGCCTCTTCCTCTTTACTCTCCTTTTCCTGCTGCCTCGATTTTTCTCTTTCAGTCATTCGATAATTGATGCCCATGCCAATGAAGAGATAGATGCCTGCGAAAATGAGAACGATGCCACAGGCCCAGTACGTATATTTGTAGTCTCCGTAAATGTCATGGAAACGACCTAAAGGTGTCACAAAAGAAAAAAACACACTGAAAACACCAACCAGTAAACAGTTATGTGGATAAAAGTAATATCCTTTTCTAAATAAAACTCAAGGACCTACTCAGAAAGATGTCAACCCAATTCTCAAATAGCCCACAGGTGACAACTTAGTTTAAAAAGAAACTGCTAAAAGTGGTCTGACCTTTTGTTTATGATGTCACGCTTGATTTTGGCTGGCCTTGCATACTGTCATTTTTAACAACTTGAAAATAATTAAATCTTGGCATATTTGAATTGGAAAAGAACTAGAGACCACCTAGAATCAGTTTTCTCAATACATATAGGGGGGAAAAATTGTTGCAATGGAGGTTTAAGAGCCCTGGCCAGGTAGCTCAGTTGGTTTGAGTGTTGTACCAATACGCCAAGGTTGCAGGTTTGATCTCTGGTCAGGGCACATACAAGAGTCAACCAATGAACGCACAAATAAGTGGGACAACAAATTGATGTCTTTCACTCTCTAAAATCAATAAATAAACCTAAAAAAAGAGAAAACGTTTAGGAATCTTGCCCAAGGTCACAGAGCTAATTTCAGTCTCCTGCTCTTTCTCTGACATCAGCACTTCCCAAAAAGCATTCCTATGAAGACTTGTCCTAAAAAAATGACCAAATGTTAATAATACCTTTGCATCATTCTCAGCGCTTATTCCTCGCAGCAGGCAGATTCTACCATCATTCTCATTGTATAATGTAAAAACTGAAGCACAGAAACCTTAAGTAACTTGTCCGAGGTCACAGAGTTAGTTAACGGTTAGCTTTAAACCCAGGACGTGTGACTGAAGCTGCAACTGTAACCTCTGTGCTGCAGGATACCTCCTGGTGTTTCCAAAGCCAAATAGTTTTGGGAAATGGCATATCTTATTCTATCTTATTAAAGCTGCACAATGCAAGTTAGCATGTCAAAGGCTCTACAAGGTCCTGCAGTAAAGAAATCTTTCTAACTTGGTGTTTCCAAACTTTTTTTTGGCCATGAAATCCTTGTTATAGTAAAATTCATTAGCATCTCATCTAATTGGCATCTCAAGGAATAAACTCTGGAAAACCCTATTCCACACCTATGAAGGACTTCATGTAACCAATTCAAATATAGGATTCCATATGGCAGGGGTGGGGAACGTCCAGCTGCAAGCGGGCCGTATAAGGCTGGTGAAATCATTAGGTCTGGCCCTGCCATTAGGGGTGAGTTAGTTAAATGTTTGATTAAATATAGCAGGCTAATTTTTAAGTTGATAATTCTGTATGGCCCACAAATGATGCCATAAATATCCAAATGGGTCTTGGCAGAAAGAATGTTCCCCACCCCTGCTACATGGTTTCCTAACTCAGGGCATCATTCACTCAGAGTATTTACTGAGCCTTTCCATACACCAGTCACTGGGTCTCTTAGGCCCCGAGGAGAAAGGTGGGCAAAGGAAATAATATCTACAGTTTAGTGGAGGAGAGAGATGTTAATCAAGTAATCATATAAACTGTGACCAGTGCTACTAGGAGGGTTGAAAGCAGAAAATAGGGGGTAGGACCAGTAGGTAGGGTCAGGAAGGCTTCTCTTAAAGAGTAAACTAGTAAGCCTAGACTGACAGGAGGAAGGGGTTATCTGGCAGAGTGGGGGCGGGGTAGGGATCCAGGCAGAGAACAGTGAGTGCAAAAGCAGTGGTGGGAGAAAGTACAGGGGGCAAGAGGGGAAGGGAGAAGGGCCAGGCTGCTGGAGGAGAGCACAGGCCAGTAGGTAGGAAATGAGGCTGAAGAGAAAGGTGGGCGGGCCCATATGAGGGGCCCTGTGGGCCACTTAAGGGAATTTGATCTTCACCCTAAGAAGATGGGAAGCAACTGCAGAGTTCCAATTAGCTGAAATATCAGATTTGCATTTGTCTGTCGAGTAGAAAACAGATTGAAGGCTAGCTAGAGTGGATATAGGTAGACCAGTTAGGAGGCTACTGGAGCAGCTCAGATAGGAACTATGGATAAGAGATATATAGAGACGGAGAAAGTGTATAGATTAGAAATTTAGGAAGTGAAAACTGACAAGATTGGTCAACTGACTGGGTATCGTGGAAGGAAGTAGGAGTTACATCTTTTCAGAAAGAGCCAATTTTTTTTTTACTATGTGTTATGTATTGATTTAAAAGATGAAACATTTAATAACTTTAGGAAATAGTTTCCCAATTACATACTCAATTACTAGCTGTGTAACACAGGCAAATTGTTTCACTTTTAAAAGCCTCTTTCTTCACTGACAAAGTGGGAACTCTAACAGTCCCTACCTCATAGACTGGTGAGATATAAGCTATAGGACAGTGCACTGTGAGCTTACATGGTAGCTATTATTATTACTACTACTACTATTACTTTAATTATTACTACCAAAATAAAACTCCATTATTAAAATGAAATCACCACCAGTGCTTTAGAGGTGGCGTTGTATTTTACATGTTTTCTTACAATAAGCATGGAAGCTTTACAAAGAGAAAACATTTTAAGAAACAACATCATTTAAAAAATATTTTACTCCCCTTTCAGCTTGATGGTTCATTTTAACTCAAGTCTGTATTTGAGCAATGATGCTACTCGAAGAATTGTGCCAGTACCGAGGACACAGAAATGAGAAAGACCTGCTCTCCCCCCAGCAAAAGGCTCAGTGATCTCTGCTTTCTAACCCCTTCTCAACCTTCGTGCCTGTTTTATATTAACAGAACCGTGGAGATAGGGAGACATACTATACCTAGAAGTGGTGGCCCTAGGAGGACAGGACAGCATTCCACAATGGTCACCAATCCCACAGCACTGGAGAACTTCTGGGGTCCAACGAGGTCCATCAGTGTTTCAAACAATACCGAGCTGAGCCAACCAAATGCAAACCCAAAAACTCCAGCATAAATACAGAGCCCAATATAGCTGGTAGTCAAAGGTGCTACCATGTGACACAGTCCATTTGCAATAACAGAAGCAGCAAAAAAATATTGAACTCGAGGTCTTATCCACCTTGTGTTGGCTAAAAGTCCCATAGATGGTCTGGCAAACATGTCAACAAAAGCCAGAATGGAAAGAAGGAAGGCAGACTTCTCACTAGAGTAATGCCGACTCTTGCCATAATTACTAAGAAAGACCAAAGGAGCAAACAGTCCGAAAAACATGACCACGTTTCCGGAGAGGTATATCAAGAAGCCTCTGTGAGTGAACAAGGAAAAGTCCAGGAATTGATTAATTGTTTGCAATACTGACTTTTTCTCCTTTTTGGGTTTTTCTCCAATGAGATCTGTATTTGCATCACCTGCCACTTTTGAACCAGACTTTCCAGCTTCCTCAATGGTTTCTGTAGGCTGATATTTCTCTGCACTGGCTGGGGGGGGCCCTATTGGTCGCATCAGGGATCCAGCCACACAGCAGTTTAGTAGTAAACCTCCAAGAATTAGGAAACTTCCTCTCCAGCCAAAGATACCGAAGAAAGCCTGATTGAGGGGGGCCAGGGTAGAGAGGAACACAGGACTGCCTGCCATGGCCAGTCCATTTGCCAATGGCCGTCTCTTGTAGAAATACTTGCCAATCATAGTCAGAGCTGGATTCAAATTGAAGGCAAGCCCAAGACCTAAGAAAGAGGGGAAAAAGAATCACATACTGTAACAAATGTCAGAGAGATATTTGGAATTACTTAACCAGACAAATAAATAAATGTATAAGTAATGAAGGAAACAAAGATCCTCGTTATTGGAGGACATTCTGTATTGTGGTTTAAAGTGTGAGCTCTAAAACCAGACTATGAGCTTTCAAACCTCAGCATCATTACTTACTGTCTGTGTAAGAGAGAGAAATATTGACGTGAGAAAGACACATTGATTGGTTACCTCCCACATGCACCCCTATCGGGGCTGGAGAACTTGTAACCAAGGTACCTGCCCTTGACTGGGAATCGAACACTTCACCCTTTGGTCTGAGGGGCCGATGCCCTAGCCACTTAGCAAACCAGCCAGGGCTCATGCATTATTCTTAAGTCAAAAGTGGTCAATACAAGAGTGGTCAATAAGCATTTTCTTTAAAACAAAAACAAAACACAAAGATATAAAAATACTTTTCTAATAAAGAGATGAAAATTAAAGACACATTTACTACTACGGACTATTCTTAGGACAAGGGATGCAATAATCTCAACTCATTTATTCATTCAACAGTGAACACCTGTTATCACAGGAATTTAAAAATGAATCAACAGCAACTCACCTCCAATGACTCCAATACAAAAGTAAAGCCCCTGTACACTGTTAGAGAACGAAGCTGCAATCAGGCCGCTGCCTGACAAGCAGCCACCAACAATCATGACTGGACGACTGCCATATTTATTCACGAGGATACTGCTGACAGGACCTAAGAAAGGACCAAACATTTAGTGGCACAGAGGAAAGGAACCTACCCCCCTCACATCTACACAAGGCATTAACCCAGCGGTTCTCAACCGTGGGTCGCGACTCCTTTGGGTGTCGAACGACCCTTTCACAGGGGTCGCCTAAGACCATCGGAAAACACATATATAATTACATATTGTTTTTGTGACTAATCACTATGCTTTAATTATGTTCAATTTGTAACAATGAAAATACATCTTGCATATCAGATATTTACATTACGATTCATAACTAGAAAAATTACAGTTATGAAGTAGCAACGAAAATAATTTTATGGTTGGGGGTCATCACAACATGAGGAACTGTATTAAAGGGTCATGGCATTAGGAAGGTTGAGAACCACTGCATTAATGACACTAAGTGACAAGTCCTCCAAAATAAACATACAACAAAAGGTAATGGTAAGAATATTGCTTTCTTTTGTATCTGGATATTCTGGATGGAATTTTACTAGAATATAAACGACTAGATCCTTAATCTTTCTCTTATAAGGCAGAACAGGCTGGAAATACCTTGGTAATGGATGTTCATAAGTTTCTTGATGTAGCTAGGATACGACCAACATATATTTTGTAAGTTTACTTTGTTTTAAATTTTGGACAGACACATGGATATGATATGATTTCAGAGCATTATTTACATATTATAAACTAGAGGCCTGGTGCACAAAAATTTGTGCACTTGGGGGGGGGGGGGGGTGGGTCCCTCAGCCCGGCCTGTGCCCTCTCACAGTCTGGGACCCC
>NW_005354632.1:2844110-2863772 GCF_000412655.1 Myotis brandtii | reverse complement strand
CCACCCAAGCTCCCAGTGGAGGCTGGCTGGAAGCAGGTATCTGGGATTTATTTAGCTTCTATAATTGAAACTTTGTTGCCTTTTGCGGAGGCCACAGTCAGCCAGAGCAGGCGGGAAGCTTGGCTTCCTCCAGCTCCATGGCTGCTGGCCACCATCTTGGTTGGGTTAATTTGCATATAGTCGCTCTGATTGGCTGGTGGGCATGGCTTGGGGTGTAGCAAAGGTATGGTCAATTAGCATCTTTGTTCTTTATTAGTGTAGATGTGGTTTATATTTTTTAAAAAGAAAAAAACAGACAAAATACATAATTATTTTTTTCAAGTTTTATAATTAGGACATCTAAATATAAAACAGAACTGTTCCCAATGACATCTAGATGTTTCAGGTATTGAACTGATTATGACTTTTAGGGAGTTAACCTGGTTCCTTGCCTATATTATTGTTTTGTGTTGTTAGCCAATACTGTGAGTAAAAAAGCTTGTAGGAGAAAATTAACTCAAAATATCCCTTGGTGTAATGCCTCAAGAAGATAGGAAATGGAGTGTTATCTAAGAAAACCAGATTAAATTTCTTCAGCTGAATAGATACATACCAAAAAAAAAAAAAAAAATCAGGGTTTTTTTTTTTAATGTGAGTGAAGGAACCAAATAAAAAGTAAAGTATTAAGGATCAAGAAAAAAAAGATTTTATGGATTTTATGTATCAGGTTTTTTTAAAATATATTTTATTGACTTTTTACAGAGAGGAAGGAAGAGGGATAGAGAGTTAGAAACATCGATGAGAGAGTAACATCGATCAGTTGCCTCCTGCATACCCCCTTCTGGGGATGTGCCCGCAACCAAGGTACATGCCCCTGACCGGAATCGAACCTGGGACCCTTGAGTCCGCAGGCCGATGCTCTATCCACTGAGCCAAACTGGTTACGGCTATGTATCAGTTTTTTAATACAAAAATCAAATGGCCTCTTCTTATTTGCTACACATAGGTATAATCTGTAATTCATTTCCAAATTTGTCTTAATTATAAGGAAGTCTTATCCAAAGTAAACAATGGTTTAAAAGCTATAACACAACTCACATAGACTAACAGTATTTTCTGATTACACACTGAGTGACACTCATTGAATTTCATTTATTTATATTTATAAGATACTTATGTCTCTACTTCATGGACATGAACTTGTGGAAATGACAGCTTTGTTTACATAACACCATAACCTGTCTGGCTGGTGAAGGTAGATGACTGTAAGTAGGAAAGAGTCACTGCAATGCAGCTGTAGGGAAGGGGATAATGGAACATGCAAGTCACAAAGCTGGTGTGTCCCAAGTTTCAAATCCGGCTCATTTTCTTCCCATTACATGATTCTATATTTATAAAGCAGAAGACATACAAATCATATTTCTATTCTATCCGCACAGTAAATTATGACCTTATTCCGTTTACTGTATAGTTCTCTCCCTAGAAGATAGTAAGTCTATTTTTAAAAACATACTATATATAGAATGTATATATTCAGAAAATACTATTGATCATATGTTAACATATTCTATTTCCATAAATACTATGGAAGATTCTGCAGTTACTTTATTCTAGTAGTACTATTCTTAATCGCAGCATGGTGTTATAAGATTAAAAAAACAGGCCTTTTGGCTAAGATCGAGTAGTATGTTCTTATCAGTTTAATATCTGATATGTCCTCTATCTGAGGACTTTATAGTAAATGTATTTTTGGAGCAGGAGATGGAATAGGAGCTTGCTCCGTCCACTCCACGCATTGACCTGGTATTGCAGTACCTCTGGGAATGGTGCAAAAACAAAAGAACAGGCTCTGGCTGCAGGGAACCCAAATTCAAATTATGGTAAGTATGTATGTACATACCTACATACATATGAATACATGTATATATACACATAGTAAACATGCATGAAGAAATAAAAGCTTTTAATATCCCAGTGTTTCAGAGGATCAAGTCTCTCTAAGGTGCTGGGTCAGTAACTGACTGCTAGGACAGACTTCAGGCTCAACCAAGAATCCTATATAATAAAGAGGTAATATGCAAATTGACCATGACTCCAACACACAAGATGGCCGCCCCCATGTGGACACAAGATGGCCAGCAGGGGAGGGCAGTTGTGGGCGATCAAGCCAGCAGGGGAGGACAGTTGAGGGGGACCCAGACCTGTAGGGGAGGGCAGTTGGGGGGGACCAGGCCTGCAAGGGAGGGCAGTTAGGGGTGACCAGGCCAGCAGGGGTTACCAGGCCAGCAGGGGAGGGCAATTAGTGGCAATCGGGCTGGCAGGGGAGCAGTTAGGCATCGAACAGGCTGGCAGGGGAGTGGTTAGGGGGTGATCAGGCCGGCAGGCAGAACTTATTAGGGGCAATCAGGCAGGCAGGCAGGCGAGCGGTAGGGAGCCAGCAGTCCTAGAGGGGTCCCAGATTGGAGAGGGTGCAGGCTGGGCTGAGGGACACCCCCCTGTGCATGAATTTTGTGCACTGGGCCTCTAGTATGTATATAAAGAAGTTTTCATTGCCCTAGCTGGTTTGACTCAGTGGCTAAAGTGGCGGCCTGGGGACTGAAGAGTCCAGGTTTGATTTCCGTCAAGGAAATGTACCTCGGTTGCAGGCTTGATTCCTGGCTCCAGTTGGGACTTGCACAGGAGAGAACCAATCGATGTGTCTCTCACAAATCGATGTTTCTCTCTGTCTGTCTCTCCCCTCCCTTCCACTCTCTCTAAAATTCAATGGAAAAATATCCTTGGATGAGGATTAACAAAACAAAACAAAAATTTTCATTGACCTAAGTCACTTCATGCAAATATTAGGCCACAGCTGGTTTGGAAATAATTTTTACTTACAGCTTGAGTAAGATGAAAGAATAAAATATTGCCACGCTGTTGACTCTGAGAAGTTTAAGTTAATGCTGTAAAGTTTCCAGTATTTTATTTAAAAATATATATATTTTTATTGATTTCAGAGAGGAAGGGAGAGGGGGAGAGAGACAGAAATATCAATGATGAGGGAATCATTGATCGGCTGATTCCTGCATGCCTCCCCACCGGGTATCGAGCCTGCAACCTGGGCATGTGCCCTTGACTGGAATTGAACCTGGGACCCTTCAGTCCGCAGGCCAACGCTCTATCCACTGAGCCAAACCGGCCAAGGCAGTTTCCAGTATTTTAGATGGGAAATGTTAAGATGACATCACCATAAAACTGAAAACATGTAAATTTACACTTTTCATTTTAGAAAAAAAGAGGAACAATTCAAGGAAATAAATAAAACAACAGTAGGCAACTGAGATCTCCTCTCCTATAAAACATACTCTAACAAGCATCAGGATGTATCTATGAACCAAAGCATTAAAGAAAAGGAAGAAAAGCAAACTAAACCACTCACAGCTCAAAACATATTAGAGTGGGTGTGGCCCAAATGCACAAATTAAAGGATTATGGCCCTTGTAAAAGTTATGATAATTATTAGGGGACATACTACTTAGGAGCCCATCTAAACAAAATAACCCATTTAGTAAAAATTCTGCCACAAGACTCATGATAGGCAATTTGTCTTTTGAGTTATTTCAGGAAGGATGGCCCCAATTAGCTATAATTAGAAAAAGAGAGGGGTACAGTTCATAGTCCTATTATAACAAAATTCAGGGAAATGTGCTAGTTATCTCTGGGTGAGGACAAAGAAGGAACTGTTTTCCCAAAAGAAAGTGTCATGTGCAATTAGTAGAACTGACATCACTTACTTTTGATGCAAAATACAAGTGGCTTTCAAGCTCTTTGGCAGCTCGGAATTGCAACAGCAAACCTCTGGTTTGTAGTCAGCTTAAAGATACACTAAGCAACGGGAGTACCTCTGGAGAATATTTTTACCAATTTTTCAAGCCATCATAATCAAAACCTGATTAGAAATCCTGGCAGATGGAGTTCAAGGCCTCCAAAATTATTGGCCCTCAGAAAACTAGACAATGTCCAAGGTTCCTTTTCATTTCTCTAAACTTATATTTTAAAAAGTACTATAATTTCCTGGTCGGTATGGCTCAGTCGTTGAGCATTGACCTATGAACCAGGAGGTCACGGTTCAATTCCTGGAGTGGACACATGCCCGGGTTGTGGCTTGATCCCCAGGGGGCAGCGGATCAATGATTCTCTCTCATTATTAATGTTTCTATCTCTCTCTTCTTCTCCCTTCCTCTCTGAAATCAATAAAAACATATTACAAAAAAAAGTACTTTAATAGACAAAACAGGCTTATGTTCAAAATTCAAAAGATTCAAAAGATATACAGCAGAAAAAAATGTATTCCCAGACCTGTTCCCTGTCACCCAATTTATCTTTCTCTAAGGCAATCAGGTTACCTGTTTTATCTGTGCAATGAAATTAGGCACTTAATCCAATTATGACTCCAACTTATTTCTGTTTCGTGAGTTTATGTTATTGTCTCAACAGGATTATATACAGGATCACAACACCTAACCTAGTGTGTAATAGGTAATACTCAACCTACTATATATAATATAATGTGTAATACCAAGCATAGTGCTTAATAAAAATGGGGTAAAGCTGACACCAGGTTAGAAGCGTAAGGCTCAGGTTTAACAGTTAAAATGTAGAATATTCATATTGGATATTAAAGAGCTACAGATTCAAATGATCAAGAGAGAGAACCAAAATGGTGGCATAGGTAAACACCGGTACTCGCAGCCTCCCACAACCACATAAAAAAATACAACTGAAATACACAATGGGCATCATTCAGAATCGCCTGAAATCTGGCTGAGTAAAAGTCCTATAACTAGAGAAGTAAAGAAGGCCTGGGGTGGGGCAGGAACTGGGTAGAGGGGGAATGAAGAGAAGGGGAACATCTGTAATCTTATATAATAGAAGGCTAATACGCAAATCGACTGAACGGCAGAACAACCAGTTGCTATGACGTGCACTGACCTCCAGGGGGCAGATGGTCAATGGAGGAGCTGCCCCCTGGTGGTCAGTGTGCTCCCACAGGGGGAGTGCCTCTCAACTAGAAGCCAGGCTCATGGCTGGTGAGCGCAGCGGTGGTGGCAGGAGCCTCTCTCACCTCTGCAGCAGCACTAAAGATATTTGCCTGCCGCTTATGCCTGTGGGCCTAAGCCAGTGATGACGAACCTTTTGAGCTCGGCGTGTCAGCATTTTGAAAAACCCTAACTTTACTCTGGTGCCGTGTCACATATAGAAATTTTTTGATATTTGCAACCATAGTAAAACAAAGACTTATATTATTGATATTTATTTTATATATTTAAATGCCACTTAACAAAGAAAAATCAACCAAAAAAATGAGTTCGCGTGTCAGAGGTTCGCCATCACTGGCCTAAACCCTCAGTTGGGCATCCCCCAAGGGGGTGCAGGCTGGGCTGAGGTAACCCCCACCCCAGGGCATGAATTTCATGCACCAGGCCTCTAGTACTCTCAATAATAAAGATTAAAAAAAAAAAAAAAGAGCTACATATGAAAATAATCTGAGGTACTAAACAGCCACCGAAAATAAGATTATCAAAAGTGAAAGCTTGCCTAAATTAGCAACTTGAGACACTGTCAATCCCAGTAAATAAGTACATTTGGCTTTAGAATCTCTGCTTACTAAGTACCTATATATTTTCAGTACTATGGTAGGTTTTGACTTGTACATGTTAAATTGTGATTTGGTGTTCCAAAGTGAAACAAACAATATTTTAAATGATGTTATTAAGTAAGCAGTAACTTACTCTTCACATTTCCTTCACATGTCAAAGACAGAAAGGGAGGGGGTGACAAAACTTAAGCTTAAGGTGCAGCTGAACTGCTTTTAGGACTATATTATCACAAGGAACCGGAGGGAGATTTTATTCATTTCTTTAATTCTAACACCATGAAAAGTGTTTTTTCTGAGACTTTGAATTAGCTATTCAAGTTAACTCGATTTATTTTAATTCTCCTGACATCAATTAAAAAAAAAATCTGTGTTTATATTTTAAGAGTCTAGAGGAGAACAATAAAAAAAATCAGTTGTGCATGTGTCATTTTTCTGAGAGCTTTTTAAAGCTCAATGGTACTGCGTAGGAGCAAATCACAATTTCTCTTTTATTTCAGACTACTATGGAACTAACAGCAAAAGTTGTCATTGCTAATAGGAATGAAAATGTGACTCTAAACAAAGCTTCAAGCAATGACATTTCAAAACACCTCACTGAATGAGACATAAAAAAGTGACCTAATACAGAGCCTCTGGCTGCTTTATGAATATTAAAACAGCAGGCCTTTGTGGGTACTTACCTCCACCATACATGACAGCCAGCATGATGGAGGATATCCATGACACTTCACTGCTGGTGGCATGGAATATTTCTTCAATTTCTTTGAAGAACACAGTAATAGACTTGGGAAATGCATAAGAGTAGCCAATGGAAATGAAAGCTCCAAATACCACTGCCCACCCCCAGCCTCCATCTGGGGGGGTGTATCCAACTGGACCTCCAACTGCTGGTGGCATTTTAAGGGTAGATGAATTCCAAAATGCAGTTCAAATCCAAGTATCTGAAGGATATAAAATTAAAACAGTATGTCAGCTATGTCAGCAATAAAGCACTCCCACCCACCACTGCCAACAACAAACACTTCCACCCTTTACACCAAGCTTTCAAATAACGAAACTGTTTTTCAATGTTACTTGTCCAATGGACATTATCTTCTCAGGACATTATCACAAAAAGTCTTAGTGCCATGGTATTACAGGCCTGTGTGAGCCTATGCTTGGCAGGGCAATGTCTGTGGGAAACCTCTGTTCTTCCAAAGATATATTATGTTTGATCTTGCTAGCAAAGATTTCCCACAGGCAAAGTCCTGCCAAATATAAACTGACAATCTAAAATTTCAAAACACATCAAGAATCAATTAACCGTAAGTGAAGCTAAGCCAATCCAACATAGCTGGATTATATACTCAAGAACTACAGATATTGGATATGGATATTTAAATGGCTAAAAGCAGTAAGGCATTAAAAGCACTTTAAACATTAATTAGATTAATTGATTTGAAACAGAACTTCTAGAAATTAAAAGTATACTCAATGAAATTAATAATAGGTTAACCAGCATACTGAACACAGCTGGAAAGAGACAGTAAACCTGCAGGATCTGAAAACGTCAGAATTCAGTGGAGAGCTTTATTCTGAAGCTATGAGAGAAAGGTTTAGAAACATGGAGTTTAGAATGGGAGGATCAAGCATACATCTAATGGGACTTTGGAAAAAGATAAGAGTGGGAAAGAGACAACTTTCAATGGTTAATAGCTAAGGGTATAGACTTGATGAATAATATGAACCTACATATGATGAAACCCAACAAGATAGAGAAAAATCTTAAAAAAAAACTATTAAGAAAATACAGATTACATAATCACAGTGACAAAACAGAATTTTCATCAATTTTGAAAAACTAAGCCACCGTCTTAAATATTGGTTTTCCCTATTCTCTCTTTCCTTTCTTTTGAGACTCTAACTGAATGTGGGCAGGGCCTTCCCATGGTATCTACTCCTTTTCTTCTGTGTTTTCCATCCTTTTGTTTCTCTGTACTAAGAATTTGAGGCCTAGGATATTATCTTTCTCCAGAGATATATTTCTAGGATCAAGATGTTTTAGGTTGCAGTTCATTTGAGGACTGCTTTGCCTCCAGTTCATCCTTCGTCCTACAGCACAGCCCTTTAGCATCCCAACCCAAAAGAACAGTATTTTGTTACCAGAGCTCTCACTCTTGATGGGCTCTTGACTCCAACATTTTTTCCGTTGGGCCCATGAAGCTTTCCAAAGCACAACTCAGGCCACCGGAAACTGATCCTCTTTCTATAACTTGAAAGCCTTTAACTCCATAATCATATCACTATTGCCACAAGTAGAAAGCTAGTAAGATAAGTTGCCAAAATCAGATAATCATCAAAATTAGGAAGTCACCAATCAGAGGCTGCCAACATCTGCTGTTAGCTCTAAATCCACATGACAGCACCATAAAAATGGATCCTACATATCCTGCCTCTCAAAATCTCAAAGCCAGTATCTAGACCTGGAGACATCTGTTCTGATTCTGCCTCGCAAATGTCACAAGAATGCATCTGACTAGCAGAATTCAAATCAAATCCAGAAACATAGTTGCAAGGGAACCTGGGAAATGTAGTTTTTAGCTTTAAAGCCAGGGCAATATAGCAAAGTACACTAGGAAAAAGGATGTAATGGATGCCAAACATTATTTTCAAAATCCACAGACACATATAGTATGATACCATTTAAAAAAATTTTAATCACGCAAAACAATAATATATTGTTTACAGACATACATAGGTAATAACAGTCATGATTGCTTCGCTTAATGATGGGAATACATTCTGAGAAATGCAACCTTAGGTGATATCATTGTATAAACATCATAGAATCCACCAACACAAACATACATGGTACAGCCTACTACACTCCTAGGCTATATTGTATAGACTATTGCCTCTAGGCTATAAACCTGTATGGCATGTTACTGTACTCAATACTGTAGGCAACTGTTTAACAGTTGAAAGGTGAGTAAATGCGAAGGCCCAGGAATTCCACAAGGCTGTGGTTGAGATGGCAAACCACTTTAACCCTACATGACTGTAGACTATATTTATAAACACTGTATACTTAGGTTACACTAAATTTATTAAAAATTTTTCTTTTCTCAAATTAACCTTAGCTTACTGTAACTTTTTTACTTTATAAACTTTCAAATTTTTTGATTATTTTGTAACACTTTGTTTAAAACAAACACATTGTACAGCTATACAAAAATATTTTTGTTTATATCCTTATTTTATGAGATTTTCCTATTTTTAAGTTTTTTTTGTTTGTTTTTTTTTTTTTTTTTTTGCTTTTTAAACTTTTTTTGTAAAAAAAGAAGACACAAATACACACATTAGCCTAGATCTACACAGGTCAGGATCATAATATCCTTGACTGTCTTCCACCTCCACATCATGTCCCACTGGAAGGTATAACATGCATGGGATTGTCATCTCCTATGATAACACTTTCTTTTGAAATATCTCCTGAAAGACCTGCCTGAGGCTCTTCTTAAGCAGGTGTCACTCTTTTCAGAAATATGTCCATGGTGGTTTGCTTGTTTCTTTTTTTTTAATCACAGATTTGCTTGTAAGCAGATAATGTACCATTAATACAGAACATTCCTCTGTATTAATGAAAGCCTTTCAGTGTGGGTTTATGTCTTTAAAGTTTTTAAAGAGTTTGTTGAGGTCTGCAAGTTTCTGCTAAAACCCTTCACTGTGAATTTTCTTAAGTATTTTCTTTCTTCTTTTTCTTCTGCAGCTTTCTTTTCTCTTGCTTCTTTAGCTATACATTCATGTCCCAGTTCTAATAATCCCTCAGTCAATTCCCAGAACCACCGCTAGGTCATCCTCATTCACACCAGGGTTAAAGGTGTTTGTCATCTCAACCACAGCCTTGTGGAATTTTTGCAACCTCTTCATCCTTGGCAATTCCTTTAAGTTATGAATGAACCTCTTGTCTTCTTACGTATGCCATTCATACATCCCTTGGTGACATCACCCCCAACCCCGAAGCAAGGTTCTTCATGCAGTTATAGATGTAATCCTTCCAGCATTGCTGTCTTCCTCAGTTGCAGCAATAGCCTGAGCAAATAGTCTTCAGGTAGTAGACTTTAAACAGCACTATAACTCCTTGGTCCACTGGTTGGATCAGAAAGATGGTGTTCAGCGGAGGAAACACCACTTGATATTGGGATGAAGATTACCAATAGAAGGAGGATGCCCAGGAGCATTCTCAATAATAAGCAAAATCTTGAAAAGTATTTTATTCTCCAAACAGTACTTCTCCATTTCCCTGGTATAGCAATTCAAAAGGGCATCTTGGAAGAGAAGCTGGGTCTCCCATGATTTCTATTGCTCCTGTAGCATGCTGGCAGTGTGGACTTATTGATATGCTTGAAGGCTCTGGGGTTCTCAATGTGCCAGATGACAAAGGGTTTCAATGTGTAACCTGCAACATTGCCCCCAAGCAAGACTGCTATCTTATCCTTAAAAGCCTTCAAATCTGGCACTGACGTGGGTTCCTTATGGATGAAAGCCCTTTTAGGCATCCGTTTCCAGAAGAGGGAGGTTTCAGCAATATTCAACATTTGTTCTGGCAAGTAATTTCCCTCCACAATCAGCTTATCTTAAGTTTCCAAAAATTCCTCACATCAACAGTCACTTTCACATTATGGAAGGAATAACGATTCTTGAATTGTTTAAACCACCCAGAGCTAGCAGTAAATTCAACACTGTAGTCCAGCCTTTTTTTCAACATCACAAACAAAATTTTTGCTTTGGCCAGAATTGTCATGGTACTGAGAGGGACACACGTCTGTGTCTGGTCTTCAATCCAGGTTATTAGAAGTTTCTCCTTGTCTGATATAGGTTCTTCTCGAATTTTCTCTTAGTTTGATTGCCTTTGATGAAGCAGATCCTTCAACCGTTTCCATCACTTTGTTGTCTTTCTTCAGCTATGCTGAAGTGGGACATGCCTGACTGGTGAACAATAACCATCACTGATTTCCCACCTTCTAGTCCTTAATTACTTGGCCTCTTACTGGCAACATTAGCAGTGGATTCCACACACTTAGGGGCCATGATGAACAAAATAACATGAAATTAAATAACATAAGATAAAATGATACAATTAAGAAATGCAGCAAACTAGATGTATCATGCTGCTGCAGGCTTAACATGCATACTGGTTTACAACAAACTAATCTAATAATAGACAAACACGGTAATTGACCGTACCTTTGCTATGCTTCCTATTGGCTAATCAGGGCGACATGCAAATTAACTGCCAACTAAGATGGTGGTTAACCGCCAACAAAGATGGCGGCTAATTTGCATACTGCAGGCAGGGTAGGACAGTGCAAGCCGCCATCCAGGCCCCTGTGTGCGATCCGGGGGCGGGCGGGGGCTGGGGCGAAGGCAAGCGGTGCCAATCGCCTCGCCTGAGCCCTCGCCTGCCCACCAGAGACACGCAGGGCCCTCTGAGAGAGTGAGAGAGAGAGAGAGAGAGAGAGAGAGAGAGAGAGAGGCAGAATTTGGCATCCCGCATCCCTCCTTGATCGACCACTGTGATTCCAAGCCAGCAAGGGCTGCCTTCAGGCTGCAGCTCCAGGTCCCTCATCCCCAACCCAGGCCCGAGAGCACAGTGCTGGGCAGGGGCACCCAGGGGTTCGGGAATGCAGCGCGAGGGGCCGGCACGACGTGGGGGAGGGGCTGTGTTTAAACCGCCAAGTTCCCCACTTCTGCCCTGGCCCGCACATGCCTCCTCCTTCCCCTAAGAGGCCCAGCTCCTGCCTACATGCTTGCTGGGCAGACCCAACTGCACCGGGGAGTAAGCCATGGTGATCAGGATGGCCACTTCCTGGGATGGGACGGCCAGACCATGGCGATTCATGAGGGCGATGAGGCCCGTGGGGCAAGCGCAGCCCTTGGGCAGCGGGGATGGCCGGCCAAGCCGAGTCTGGCTTCAGTGGGGCCAGTGGGAGCCCGAGGCCACCCCAACCCCCACAGGTCCCGGGCGGATGGTGGCTCAGTGGAGAGCAGTGTCTCCATGCATGGTGCCCAGGGGCGGCTGTGAGCTGCTGCAACCCGCCCCACGCTTCAGGGAGCGGGAGAAGGCTCGCAACCACCAGCACCCTAGGCTGCACCACCTGTGCCTCACCCTGCCAGGTTCATAGTTTACCTTAGGCTTTCACTATTGGTATTGTACATTATAGGTTTGGATAAATTTATAATGATATGGATCCACCTGTATAGTATCATAATGAGTAGTTTAGAGAGAAAGGAAGGGAGGGGGAGAAAGAGAATCATCAATGTGAGAGCAGAACATGGATCGGCTGCCTCTTGCAGGATGGAGCATGCAACCCCAGCATGTGGCCTGACCGGAATTGAACCAATGACCTTTTGGTGCACAGGCGAACGTTCAACCAACTTATCCATATCAGCCAGGGCTGGACAGTCCATTTTTAAACCAATCAAACAAAATTTATTTCTGTCAAAGCCATACCCCTTTTTCATTGAAAGAAATGTGTTGATAAACATTCCTGTGATAACTATCTCACTTCCTAAACCTAATTCTAACTTAGAAAATAGAGAAGGAAGGAGATTGTTGTTCATATGGAATAAGGTCCTGCCTAACCCCTTTTTTTTTAATTTCTATCATGGGACTTTTTTCCTTTGGGACTATGCACTCTGAAATGTTCCCTTTTTGGGGTGGAGGAGAATAGAGATTTTTATGGCCTGGGGCAGTGAACCACAGTAAGAATTAGGATAAATGAAAGCTATAACTTTATTTTGTAGTGGAGGTAAGGGCTTTTGGATAAAGCAAAGTGGAAAAGGAGAAGCAGCCTAGCCAATGTGGCTCAGTGGCTGAGCATCAACCCCTGAACCAGATCACAGTTTGATTCCTGTAAAGGGCACATGCCTGGGTTGCGGGCTTATTCCCCAGTGGGGGTCATGCAGGAAGTAGTTGAACAATAATTCTCTCTCTCTCTCAAAACAATAATAAAAATGTATATATAATAAAAAAAGAGAAAAGGATAAGCAGAAGACCTCAGGCATTTATTTTTAGGAGAGATGATTTTTAGGTATGGGTACATCTGAATCTGAAAATCTGGAGAATAATTCCCTTAAAAATATAACCCAGTTTAAAGATTAAAGATCTCTGTCCTTGGATTCAGGTGGGATAAAAATATTTATATGTTGAAACTTCCTAAAATTTCTCTTACAATAAAAAAGCTAACAGCTCAGTTCTGCTAAGGGAGACAGTCTGAATTCTAAATTTATATTAAATAGAACTATTCCAAGCATTAATTTTATGAGTTTTCCCTTCGTCTAAGTATGAATAAAGAGAAAAGCACTTGAAATCTTCCAATCAAAGAGCCACTAAAAAGATTAATTCACCTCAGAATGTTTACACAGAGAGGGAGACACACAGACGGCAGAGCTATTTAACACGTCCAACTGACTCAATCAGCTAACACATGCTGGACGTGATTAAACCTTGAGCTTAACTGCCAGTTATGATTTGTCCCAGGTAGTTAAAGCAGTAACAGTTTTTAGTCACTAAGACTTGCCTCATCAAGTTCATAATACCTTATTCCATAGTGTCAAAATTAGATTTAAAACTTCAAAAAGCTTTAAAGATTCAGAAGCAAACAAGAAGTATAAGAAATAAGAGCATCGAATTTTG
Organism: Myotis brandtii; assembly: GCF_000412655.1. Taxonomy (NCBI): domain Eukaryota; kingdom Metazoa; phylum Chordata; class Mammalia; order Chiroptera; family Vespertilionidae; genus Myotis; species Myotis brandtii. The sequence continues at coordinate 2,850,477 of NW_005354632.1, read as the reverse complement.
AAAAAACGCACACACACTTCAAAAAACCAGACAGGGATTCAACACAATCTGCCACCATCTGACAAATGGCTGTCCTTATTAACTTCAAAATTCTGAGGGTATGTAATAGAAAAAAAAAAGTGTAACATCATTATCTAAACATACTATTTTCTTTTAAGTTGACCAAATCTCAGCTATAAACAAAAGGAGTAAGAAGTAAATTATGACAGCAGGTCCTTTTGTACAGTATTCAAAGTCCATTGAGAGGAGGCAGTCCTCAAGTCCAGAGGCTAAGAGATTAAACTTTAAGATTTTAATCCTCACAATGAGCATAGCAGCCTTTCTATTAGATTAGCTATGTATTTTATGGGGAGATTAAAAAAAAACTGATGACAAAGTGTATCAATCTGCCTCATAAAAGTACAATGGGAAACAATAACCCTAACTTTCCTTGGCAATGATGGTGGTGATAAGAACCATTTTTAGAGAACCTAATTTCTCTCTTTTTCTCATAACTCAGGAATTGCCCAAATAAACTAATCCGGAAAGTCAAAGCTGTGCTCCATACCCCCCATGCTCTGCCCATTCAGGGAGAAGGCCCTGTGAACATGAGGACAGACCTGGGCGATGCTTCTACAAGCCAAGGAATGCCAAGACGGCCAGCAAACGACCAGAAGCTAGGAAAGAAGCATGGGGCAGATCTTTATCCAGCCCTCAGAAGGAACAAACCCTGCTCAAACCTTTATCTCAGATTTCTAGCCTCCAGAACTGTGAGATAAAAAATATCTGTGGTTTAGGCAGTGTAGAGGGGGAGGCAGAAAGTATCTAAAATCAATAATCTTAAAAGAATTTGTTACTAAGTACATATCAGTTTTTGGATTGAAATTCACTTAGAAACATTTAAATCCAGAAAGACCCATTTACTGAAGCTATTTCTGCTAAAGTAGCAAGTCTACTGTGCTTTATAACTGGCAGTTTCATGGCTTACAGAACCACCTCCCCAAGGTAGATTCCTAGATTCAAGGTCCAAGGAACCTTACTTTCTTTTGTAGTCTTTTTCATTTTGAAATTGATTAGAGTGAAGAAAATTTTTTAAAAAAAAACCAAACAAACAAACCAGAAAACACCAGTGAATAGAACTACTGTAGCTGGCTAGCCAATCGGCAGTTATGAAATGTATAGTTTTGATCAAAGTGTATATAAACAACCTAAAAATATGTAAACCTGGCTCTACAAACTTCCAATTGTTTGTATCTCCCTTATCATTCCAATCAAATCCAACACACATAACAAGAATTCAAATATACTGTATTATCCTTGAACTTAACAGTTTGCTAACCAGAATGCTTAAAGCAGGATTTTGGGTCTATCTTTCAGACTATATGAAAATTGATTCTGGATCTTATTTTTATTTAGCTGATACTTATAATCCTTAAAGACATCATTATTTTAGTTACCAATAATTTGCAGATTTTTTATTATTTACACGGGCAGACCATCCTACCAGTAAATAATATAGCATATTTCTTTTTAAGACAACAGATCTCAAAATTTTTGGTCTACAATTAATTACCTTAAGCAGATATGTAGTTGGAAAAGGAAGTATTTTAATAGTTTTTTCAGATAATTGTGGATATTCTTTGATACTGCACTAAAACTTGGTAAGTGTCCTGGAGTGGTCCATAACCACACTTTGAAAATGGCTGCTGTGCCCAGCCAGTGTGGCTCAGTGGTTGAGCATTGACCTGTGAACCAGGAGAACACGGTTCAATTCCCCGAACATGCCTGGGTTGCAAGCTCGACCCCACTAGGGGTCGTGCAGGAGGCAGGTGATCGATAATTCTCTCTCATCACTGATGTTTGTTTCTTTCTTTCTCTCTCTCTCCCTCTCTTCCCCTTACTCTCTGAAATCAATAGAAATATATTTTAAAAAAAGGAAAATGGCTGTTGTTTTAAACCATTAACTCTATGTGATCACAAAAGTGACTAAAAAGCGACTAGGATGAATCACCGAAAAGGCTGATGCATATGAATATGGGAGAGGGTGGTAAGAGATGGTACAGAATGGACTAAGCTTTAAGTCTATTTAAACTACATACATATGTATTTTAATAGTTTGATAAAAATTGTAAAGATTTGTGTAACTGCTATTATAAAACAAAATAACTAATATTTCCTTTCCTTTAAGAATTCCCTGTAGTCCTCCTCACATTTTCTTATCGTCCTAAATACCATATGTATTCTTAAAGAGTATTTTCTACCCAAGCCACGAATTTGTTCCAAGTTTTTCCCAACCATAAAGCTCATAATACGTACTTGTCAGGAGCTCTAAGCACCATGAAACAGATGAAAACTAACATTTGTAACTGTCCTCATTTCTGCTGTGATCTAGAAAAGGACACTCTGTTTCAAGTAAATATATCATGTGCCAAAGGACAGGTGATGAAATGAAGGGTGTTTGTTAGATCTCAGAGCCCTTTCACCACCTAAAACAAGACAGACAGGTTTCAGAGGTGGAGGTGGAGGGTTTCTCCAACATAAGCTACTAATACCCCCCAATTCCTAGCCTTTCTACCACCTCTGTCCACTGCAGTCTTCTGTACAGATTATTAAAGTATGACACTTATCTTTTTTTCTACCTTGTGAACAGCTTTCTATGCAGGACCTTTGCTAAATATTAGCTACTTTTGCTTAGATGAGCAAAGCCAATTTGCCAATAAATTGGAGATATGTGGGCATAAAGACCCAACACTGAGAAAGATTACCAAAGGATGAAATTTAGTGCCACCGTCAAATGACATGTATCAGAAATATTCCTGGCTTGTTTAATGAAATGGTTAAGTTTTCCTACAGGGCATCACTTTTATATCAATACTAGAGGCCTGGTGCACAAAATTCATGCACGGGGGAGGGAGGGTCCCCTCAGCCCAGCCTGCACTCTCCAATCCGGGAACCCTCGGACATCCCTCTCACAATCCGGGACCACTGGCTCCTAACTGCTCACCTACCTGCCTGCCTGATCGCCCCTAACTGCTCCCCCCTGATCACCCCTAACCGCCTCTGCCTGCCGGCCTGATTACCCCTGATCACCCCACGCAGCCTGCTATTCAGTCGTTTGGTCATACCTCACTAACCCCCCTGCCGGCCTTGTTGCCCCAGGCAGCCTACTGGTCGTTACTGTTACTGTGATGGTGTCCTGGACAATTTGCATATTCCTCTATTATTAGTATAGACTAGTGGCCCAGTGCATGGATTTGTGCACATTGAAAGGAAATTAATTAGAAGAAATATTTTAATATCAACAACATAACCCACAGCCGAAGGTGGAATAGCGCGGCCCTGCGAGTAATTGGGTCCCTCCTCTCTGGTTCTGGGGTGCATCACCTGAGAACCTCGGCTGCCAAGTCACCATAGCTCAGCAACTCCTACGTTGACTGTCTGCCCCTGGTGATCAGTGTGTGTCATATGTACTGGCTGGTCGGACGGTCACTTAGCTTTTTGTATAGATATCAATATATCAGTAGTTAGAGCTGCTTCTGCTATTCATGAACAAAGCCAGGCAAGCTATTTCAATGAATGACAAACATGGGAGACTTTGGCTATTTACAACTAAATTCCATAAAAAAATAAAGAATGCCCAAGGCTTAATAGGTAAGTAAGAATTACGTTTATATTTCTGTTTGATGCACAATTCCAATGAATTTATATTAACTTTAATACTCTACAATAGCACTATATGTTGCTATTGTGACCCACATTTTACATATGTCAATCCTAATTTTCTTGTTTTAGAAATGAAGATTAAAGTTTTATATGTAGTATAGAGAAATGATGAAGCTGGTCATATTTACAAATAGTCAAACTAATATGCAAACTTAAGGTAGTGAAAATATATATGCACGTGTGTGTGTGTGTGGGTGGGTATGTATATATATTTATTTAATCCTCTTTTGTCAATCTCAGCCAGTCATGTTTGTCTCTCTCTTTTTAAGTATTATTGATTAATTTAGGAGAGGAAAGGAGAGGAAGAGAGAGATAGAAACATTGAGAAAGAGAGAGACATCAATGATGACAGATCATTGATCATGATCAGCTGCCTCCTGCATGCCCCACAATGGGGATCCAGCCAACGTGTAGACATATGCCCTAACCAGGAATTGAACCATGACCTCCTGGTTCATAGGTCGATGCTCAACCACTAAGCCATGCCAGCCAGACTGTAACAAACACTCTTAATTCTTGTAAAACAATGATTTTTGGCATCTATTCATTCAAATATGATTTTATACAGAGGCATAGAAGGGAGAAGTATGGTCCCAATAATATGCAGAAACTCTCAATTCAGGTTCTGGTTTTCCTGATGAGGGTTAGTTTTAATATTTCATTAATGTCTCAAATTCCAACAAAAATATTTCTCCTGCCCTGGCTGGTGTGGCTCAATGGTAGAGCATTGGCCTATGCACTGAAGGGTTGTGGGTTTGATTCCTGATCAAGGGCACGTACCTGGGTTGTGTTCCCCAACCTTGGTCAGGATGTCTGTGGGAGGCAGCCAATTAATCTCTCTCACATCGATTTTTCTCTTTCTCACTTTCCCCCCTTTCCATTCTCTCTAAAAATCAACAGAAAAAGTATTCTCAGGTGAGGATTAACAATATATATATATATATTTTTTTTCCCTTTAGTAATTCAACTTGAAGATCATGATTTCATGAAAAATTATGAAATACCTGTTAAAATGTTTATTATAAAGAAATTTGAAGAAACTAGCAACTATTTTTACTTCAGCTGACAATCGTCAAAACTCTGAGAACAGAGTTTAGTGATGAAACCCAAGTTAGCATCTTTTATTACTAGGGTTACAGCCCCTTATCTCAGAGTAAGTAGACTTAAGGGAAAATAGCATGAAAAACATAAATCTCCAGTTTAACTTTGCTCCTAGTGAATTAGGAGAGAGAGAGAGAGAGAGAGAGAGAGAGAGAGAGAGAGAGAGAAAGAGAGAGAGAGAAAAGGAAGTCCAAGAGCTATTAAACACAACATCCAAGATGAAAAGTAATATTCTTACAGTAGCAGATTAATTATCTATTTTTGTCTAGAAGTTGGAAGGTATGCACGGCAATTCCAGGTTATATTCTGGAATACCTGTATCGTATTTGTTTTCGACAAAAATATATTGCACAAATCAAGACCTAAGTGGGCCATTTCAAATTATGAATACATGACCTACCTTGTTCCAGAATCTGAAGAAACAGAGTGGCTGGATTAAATTGACAAATAGATGTGTTGTTAGGATTGTGCTCTTTATATTACTTCGAGTATAAACGAGTATTTGAATATAACAGGTGGTATTTCTGCTAGGATCTACTTCTCTTCCAGTATTCTGAAGCCTAATGGGGAAAATAAGATTACAATTCATTAAAAGATGAAACAACAAAGAAAGCCTTTTATTTTCTTGCAAAAATCTGAGTTAAACTATTCACTCATAGAAAAAATTAACTCTATACTTAGTTTAACATAAAAAACATCTTAAGTTTTGAGGACTAGAGACAACATATAATATACATTTTATAAATACACTAGAGGCCCAATGCATGCACTGGTGGGGTCCAGGTGGGGTCCGGCTGGCCTGGCCCCAATCAGCGGGTTGGGGCTGGGCCTGTTGGGAGGAGGAGACAGGGTGATCAGGGCCCCGATGGCTGGGGGGAGGGGCTGCGGGTGGGTAGGCCGGCCCCACCCCTGAATGGGGGGTCAGTCAGGGGTCAGTGGCTTGGGGAGGGACTGTGGGAGGTTGGCCGGCTAGCCCCACCCCCAATTGGTGTGGGGGGCCAATCAGGGGTGGGGCTGGCTGGGGGGAGGGGCTGCAGGCCCATCAGGGTGGTAGGGGCTGATCAGGGGTGGGGATGACCATGGGGAGGGGCTGTGGGCTGGCTGGTCCTGCCCCCAAATGGGGTTGGGGGGTTGATCAAGAGCCAGTGGCTGGGGAGGGGCCATGGGTGGTTGGCCCTGCCCGATTGGAGTGGGGGTGGGGGTGATTGGGAGCGGAGCTGGCTAGGGGGAGGGGCTGCAGGAGGTTAGCCACCAGCCCTGCCCCCTATTGGGATAGGGCAATGGTCAGCAAACTCATTAGTCAACAGAGCCAAATATCAACAGTACTTCTTCAAAATAGACTCGCCCAGGCCGAAAACCGACTTCTTATCACGGGCCACGAAGTTTCAATCACACTGTATGCGCGCCCGCATGTGGTATTTTGTGGAAGAGCCACACTCAAGGGGCCAAAGAGCCGCATGTGGCTCGCAAGCCCCAGTTGGCCAACCATGGGGGTAGGGGAAGGCAATTAGGGGCGGGGCCAGCCAGGGGGAGGAGCTGCAGGCCGATGGGGTGGGTTAGGGTC
>NW_005354632.1:2836262-2843807 GCF_000412655.1 Myotis brandtii | reverse complement strand
CTGACCAGGGGCGGAGCTGGGGGGGGGGGACCACACAGGAGGTTGGCCGACTGGCCCCTGATCCTGTTGGCCCCAGTGGGCATCATAGCAACTGGTTGTTCTGGTCATTGGCTTTTTATATATATAGATAGATAATTACAAGTACTCTCTACAAACAATTATTGACTGTTATGACAGAGGAAGTACAGGTTTCTATGGGAAAAAATATTGTGTTGTGTAGGTGTGAGAAGACACCCAACTTTAGAAGCGATCTGAATAGACTTTTTGGAGCAGATGCTATTTAGCCTGAGACTTGAAGGATAAACAAGAGCTAGGTAGGCCACAGAGTGATGGTGGAAAGAGCATTCCCAAACAAGTACTGAGCTACAGAGTACAGGGTGCACTGGAAAACTTGAATTTTACCAAACCTAAAGAGGGAGCAGAGAGAATGGGGTGAGATGGGAAGTTGGATAAGTAGACACTAACAGATAGTGGAAAGCCTTATAAGTATTTTAAGAAGCCAGCCACTCTGGTCTTAAATCCAATCGAAAGCAGTTTATGGGGTTCTAAGTGGGGCTGGAGTCAGCATGCTCAGACTTTGCATTTTTGGAACATCACTCTATACAATGTGGAGAATGGGTTGGAGGGAGGCTGTTGGAGTGTTGTAAGACCATAGTGATAGGTAAGTTGGATGGTAGTGGAAGAATGGAAGAGAGAGGAAACAGACAGGATTCAGTGGTGGACTGGAAGTGGGAGACTGGTGAAACCAGGAGTTAAATCTCCCAGCCCTGGCTGGGTAGCTTAGTTGGTTAGAGCATCGTCCAGGTATGTCAAGATCGCGTTTTCGATCCCCAGTCAGGGCACATATAAGAATCAACCAATTAATGCATAAATAAGTGAAATAGCAAATCGATGTTTCTCTTTCTCCCTTCCTTGCTCTCAAATCAATAAAAATTAGAAATCTCTCAGGTTTCTAGCTTGAACAAATAGGAGTTTATGAGTTTATTAGGTGGTATTTGTCTCCATTTAACCAAAGGGACATTAAGAAGTTGTGTGCTCTGGAGGGTAGGGGAGGCCAGGGGATTGTCAAGTGCGGGAAAAAAAAAAGACATATGTAATAGGTGGGGGGGGGGGGGGGGGGGGGGGGAGGACACATATGTAATACCCTTTGTAATACTTTAAGCAATAAAAAAAAAAATGTAAAAAAAAAAATAACACTTAAAAAAAAAAAAAAGTTGTGTGACTAGCCCAGGGCTGCTCAGATTGTAAGGCTTGGAAATAAAACTCAAATCCATTCCTGTCCTCTGTTTTTGTTGATGTTATTGATAGTGATGTTTTTTATTTTTTCCTTCCGAACAATTTATAATGGCAAATTTCAAGCACAACTGAGTATGGATGAAACTCCTACCTACTCAACCCTCCCCCAACGCCTACTGGATTATTGTAAAGCAAATCCTATGTCATCTACAAATATTTCAGTATATCTCTAAAAGATATGACTATTTAAAAAATCATAACCATAATACCATTATCCCACCTTTAAAAATTAGCATCACCAAATAAACAGGAGATGTTCAAATTTTCCTAAATTGTTTTTAAATAATTGGTTTCTTTTTATTTGGGATACAAACAAGGTCACACATTACATTTGGTTGGTATGTCTTTTAATCTACTAGTAAAGGTTCCTCCTTTCTCTATTTTCCTCATAATTTATTTGTTGAAGGAACCAGGTTATTTTTCCTGCAGTTTCCCTCATTCTGGATTTTGTTGAATGTGTCCTTCTGGTATAGTTTTAACATGTCCTAGGTTAGCATGTCCTCCAACCCCCTGTATTTCCTGCAGATGGGTAGCTAGATTGAAGACTTTGAGCATGCTTAGATCAGTTCAGCTTTGATTTCTTGAGAGAAGGGATGGTGGGGGAGAGGGCAAAGATAATTCATAGGTGGTGGTGTGTATTTCTATCACACGGTGTGGCATATGATGTTTGGTTATCCTCTTCATTCTGTTGTATTAACAGAATGCCCTAGCTCCATTATTTTATTAGTGGTTTGCAAATGGCAATAATTTAACTGTGCCTTTAATTCTAACATTTCTTCTTAATTGATTAACTAGAATGACTTAATAAAGAGGAAGCGCAAGTTAAAGTTTGTGTGCTTTAATGCAAATGATTGAGACACTATTTTGGGGGGGGGGGGGAATCTCCAGCTGTAACCAGATTACAGATTTTAAATTCCTTGAAGATAGGGATTGACTCCTCTTATAAATGATCTTTTCCAATTACCTTAGGCATTTCAAACTTATGTGTTGCTTTTGAAGGTCATTTTCTCTGCCTGTTCTCAACTTCCCTTTATAATCCAAACCTAGTCTTTTCTTCTGTCTACCATTCTCCCAAGCACCTGGCTTAAAACCTCCAAGTCATGTTAATACTTCTCCAGTGGGGTCCCTGCCCTACCAAATGCAATTAACCTCCAAACCATCTCCCCTTTGTTATCTCTTGTGTCCATTCCTGCCCCCTTTTTCATTCCTATTACTGTTACCCAGTTTAGGTTGCTGCCACGATTGGTGCAGTGGCCTTTTACCTTCTATCACTGCCATTCCCCTTCTCCAGTCTGTATTGTAATATGCTGCCAGCTCTGACTCTGTCATTTATCAAAAACTCAGGACTTTCTAGTGCCTACCACATTTAGTATTTGTCTGGATTGATTTAAGTCTGCTATAATTATGGCTTCAAGTTACCTTTTTAAGTTGTATACCTTTATTTTTCCTTTAATTTGCCCTGGCAAATGAGTCTTTTTTTCCATGCTCTTTCCCTGCAATCCCCCCCCCCCCTTTTCCTTTTTGATAGTAGAATCATTTTATAATGGATCTGTATGGCAGGAAGACTAGCATAGGCCACAAGTTTGAGCCCTGGTACTGTGGATGAAAAAAGATTTCTATGGAAAGTAACCTCGTAGGGTAATCTGATCATAAATTCCTAACTGGGCAGGTTATGGTCATGCCCCAAGTATATAACATTTTTAGTAAAAGATTTTATCTTTGCCTTAAACAAACCCTGTCCATTGTTTTGTGCTCAAACTCATAAAAATTCTCGACAGGTTTGGACATTTCTTACTTGACAGTATCATGCAGAGCAGTGATCAAAAGAACAATAATGATCTTGTGGAAATGGTGTTTCTCTTTGAGGGTCAGAGTATATACCATGACAGCAGGAGTTTACATCTACTGAAGAGTGCCACTGATCATTTATGCAGAAGTAGGATACAGCTCTATTAGTTGCCACCATTACCCTATTGCTAATCACAACAACTCATAATTTTGTTGAATCTGATTTGATTACAATGACTTAGCCTTTATAAAAAGAAGAAATTCCTCAAAATATATAGGCATTTTAAGTTATATATTTGATCATTGATTGATACTCTATTGTGGGTGGAATTCAAGGAGTCTGTGAACTTGGCTGGGGTAAAAAATTATATTAAAAGATCTTTCAATTAGCCTCTAAGTAAAGTTTAGAATTAATTTCAACTGTGAATGTAGGCAACAAACCATAGCAGCATTAGCAGTATCTGTGCCTTTGTCACCTACAGAAAACACATTTTTATATCCTGATACAGTGGCTACAGCTATCTTGAAATTGTTTAATATGATCACTAGTTCAAAATTACTGTAGACCTACAAGATCGTATCTAATTTGTTATTTTTAAAAGCACTTAATATCCAATTAAAATATTTAGACAATTATACCTTTGTATTTTATTTTATGAATTTAAAAACATTATTCTGACAAGGAGCCCATACGTTTGAACAAACTGCAAAGGAATCTGTGGCAAAGAGCCACAGAAGGACTCCTGCTCCTAACTGTTGTACTGATGTGAGTGAAGTTAACTAGAACCTGTGATGCAACACATACGGAATTGTGTCACAGCCTTATGTAATCATGATGTCACAGGTTATGTAAATCTTTGGCCATTGACTTTTATCTCAAAAATGAGAGGGAACAAAATGCAAAGGAGCATATAATTTTCACAAGTTCAGGCAGAATGATTTTCCTTTGTATTAAGGAACTATATGTTCATATAACTTAAACAAAAACAATGGCATCTTCACTGACTTGGGGATCTTCTTGCCCTCTTTTGGGTGCATCAGCAAATGTGTTTTCAACAGTTTGCTACATTAGATGCAGGCCTTTGTTTTGCTCAAAAAGGGGAACCCTAAAGAGGTCGATGTACCTCAGGTTTGAAATACTTGCTCTGCAGATTAGAAATAAACATCCTTATTATCAGTCTACCATGATTGTGTGTAATGATTGTGTGTATTTACTCTGTCACCTAGAAAACTACTTAATGGAGAAGATGGAAGAGAAGTGGTTTAACAATTACTGTAGTTTCCAAGAAAATAAAGCACTCATTTGAAAACTCATTTCTAATAAAGGAACTGATAATTATCTCAATGACAACATAGTCTTAATATTTATATGTATTGTCAGAAATAAAAAAAAGACTAAGTTTAATTGTGGTGTATTTTGAGGTAATAATCCTGACTTCTTTTTGATACATCTTTAATGTCTATGAATATATTCTAAAAAATCTTTAAAAATAAAAACAGTTGTGAATGATGGATAATGCTTTCATACTAGGTCAGTGATTTTCAACCCTTTTCATCGCATGCCACACATAAACTGATCACTAGAATTCTGTGGCACACCAAAAAAAAACCAACAAAAACCATTTTTGCTGACCTGACAAAAAATAGGTATAATTTTGATTTGTTCACACTAGATCAGCGGTTCTCAACCTGTGGGTCGAGACCCCTTTGGGGGTCAAACAACCCTTTCACAGGGGTAGCCTAAGACTATCGGAAAACACATATATAATTACATATTGTTTTTGTGACTAATCACTATGCTTTAATTATGTCCAATTTGTAACAATGAAAATACATCCTGCATATCAGATATTTACATTACGATTCATAACTAGCAAAATTACAGTTATGAAGTAGCAACGAAAATAATTTTATGGTTGGGGGTCAACACAACATGAGGAACTGTATTAAAGGGTCACAGCATTAGGAAGGTTGAGAACCACTGCACTAGATGGTTATTGTTGTGTTAGCTGTTGCCCTTTTTTTATTTGACAATCTAAGGGAAAAGAGGTCAGTGTGCCTAACTAAATAGTCAGGTATTGCATGTTTTTAAAAATTCTTGCGGCACACCAGCGTGCCTCTTGCGACACACTGGTTGAAAATTGCTGTACTAGACAAACAATACTCAATTTTAATACACTTTTGTGGTTTGTTACTAATCAAACAACTTAGTTCTTTGCGATAATGAGGATCAAAGGTAGCATAATAACTTTCAGACTCCTTCAAGGGATATTAATTAATAAACAATTACTATGCATACAAGAATTTACTAGAAAGGGATAGAAGAAATACATATTTCAAAACATGGTTTGAAAACTTTTAGAATGGGAATAAAGCTCTGAAAGGAAATCTTATATCCTAAGTCTCTCATAGTGCCTGGTAGCCAATAACAAATTGCTGAATACATAAAAATTCACAACTTTTTCATCTGGTTTTCTCAAACTCTTCATCTGCAACAAAACCAGAATGGCCATGTAGGCATTTACAGGGACCTAAATCTTGCATGGGAATGCAAATTATGAAGTGGATTGAAAACACAATGGAAAAGGAGGACATAAGCTGGGAAAAGTTATTACCCAAAATATCAATTTTCAGTGTGAAATAATTTATATCCATATTTGTAATTTTAGAGAAAGCTCAGGAATGCCAATCTGATTCAATGGGAGTCAAAACACGTAATTCCCACCAAACCATTCACAAGATTTCAGAACTAAGATTACACATCACAAACCCTCCAACCTCAGTTTCCTAATCCTATCCTGTGTAATAAAAGGCTAATATGCAAATTGACCGAATGGGGAAACGACTGGTTGCTATGACACCCACTGACCACCAGGGGGCAGACGCTCAACACAGGAGAGCCCCCTGGTGGTCAATGTGCTCCCACCTTGCATGGGAATGCAAATTATGAAGTGGATTGAAAACACAATGGAAAAGGAGGACATAAGCTGGGAAAAGTTATTACCCAAAATATCAATTTTCAGTGTGAAATAATTTATATCCATATTTGTAATTTTAGAGAAAGCTCAGGAATGCCAATCTGATTCAATGGGAGTCAAAACACGTAATTCCCACCAAACCATTCACAAGATTTCAGAACTAAGATTACACATCACAAACCCTCCAACCTCAGTTTCCTAATCCTATCCTGTGTAATAAAAGGCTAATATGCAAATTGACCGAATGGGGAAACGACTGGTTGCTATGACACCCACTGACCACCAGGGGGCAGACGCTCAACACAGGAGAGCCCCCTGGTGGTCAATGTGCTCCCACAGGGGGAGCGCCACTCAGCCAGAAGCCCTGAGCCAGTGAGGGCAGCTCCCATCTGTGGCAGTGCTAAGGATGTCCAACTGCAGGCTTAGGCCCTGGGGGAGCAGGCCTAAGCTGTCAATCACACATCCCCCCAAGAGCTCCAGGACTGCTAGAGGCCCCCTCCCCCCCAACTCCAGTGCACGAATTTCATGCCCCGGGCCTCTAGTCTGCAATATAAGGGAACCTCAGTGTTCGTTAAGATCTTTTCCAGAGTTTATATTATATGAGTTAATATTTACACAGCCAAAAGATATGTAAATAATTGAAACACTAATCTGTTGGTTTCATCCTATGGTGGTATGACCCCTCCACCCTTTTTAATCTGTTTAGGTATGTTATAGCCTATTGTGTTAAGCTTTAAAACTATTCAGCTACTAAAATCTCACAAAATGCTCTCCAGACCATACACTTGCATATTTAACAAAAGTCACTGCAATCCGATGAAAGAACAGCATCTTTACAGTCAATTACTTAAGTATGTTCAACTTCTAAGTAATACCCATTACCTGTTTAAAGGGCTAGATGTCTTCAATTCTTTACCTAATGTATGGCAATTTGAAGGCAAACTGTTCCCCAGGGTGTGAGAGTTGGATTTATAGGTACCGTTTAATGCTCAACTAAAAAGCTGAAGATACATAAACTCTCTCCTTCACCTCACCGGGCGGGCTGTGAGCGGACATCACAATTATTAATGCCTAATTCCCGCTCACAGGCTTTCCAAACTCACACAATTCAGAGTTCGCCCTATCACGACAGTCCAGGAGTTACCGACCCCACGTTTATTTTATCAGGGCATTGGCGCTGTACACACTTTTAAAAAAACAACAACCAGAAAATCTGAAAAAAAAAAATTCAAAACCGGTTGTGACGAAGTAGCCTGTATACATTTTACTGTTATCAGCAGACGCCTACTTATAAGCAGACGCTGGAAACTCGGCCCAAGTAGTGAAGACGTTTGTGAAGATGAATTAATTAATTGCAAACTAGTTTTAGCAACTGCTGGTCGCACCGAGTCAGTCGTGACAAAGCAGCGAAACGCTCACAGGCACGTGGAAGGAGAGGATGCACTGGAACAAAAAGCGTGCAACGAACGGGCCCCGTGCACCG
>NW_005354632.1:2770448-2834924 GCF_000412655.1 Myotis brandtii | reverse complement strand
GGGGGCACCTGGGCCCGGGGAGAGCCGAGGGCGGTTACCTGGCTGCGGTCTGGCCGGAGCCGAGTGACTCCGGGAAGCCATTCAAGCCCGCAGGGCCTGTTTCCTGTTCTCTGCCACGGCGGCCGTCAGGGAGCCGACCTCATTGGGGCTGTGGTGGCTTTGGCGAGAGGATCCGTGGCGCTTTCTTACGACAGAGCCTGGCCCGTGGCATCGGATGCATGGTGGGCGTTACACGCAGAAGTCGGGAGAGCAGGGCGGTTCTGAGGGCCACCACGCCGGTCCCGGAGGGAGGGAGTGTGCGCCCGGAACATGGACGTCGGGGAATGCGGAGGGGCCGAGTGTTCGTGGGCGCCGGACGCCTGGGACAGAGTGTCGTGCTAGCTGGCAGCTCCGCAGGGCGGGTGACAGCCTTAGCAGCTCACCTGACTCGTCCTCACCACCCTGGGCGGCAGGCAGGCAGGCATTGCTGTGCCCGGATGGGGGCCTGGCCCGGGGCAGGCCGCTCCTCCAGCCTGCCGTGGTGCAGGGAAGATGGCACCACGTGAGTCCAGGTGATCCCGAGGGTCCCCTTACCAAGGCGGGGGACAGCGAAGCAAGGAGGGGCCCAGGATGGAGGAAGCCGCAGGGGGGTGCTCCCTGCGCAGTGGAAGAAGAGGGGGCCTTGGAGAAAGGCTCAGGGGTTTAGCCCAGTGCTCCCCTGCTGGCAAGTCTCCGGGGGACCCTTAGCGCTTACTAGCAGTGGTTCTCAACCTTCTGGCCCTTTAAATGCAGTTCCTCACGTGGTGACCCCCAACCATAAAATTATTTTCGTTGCTACTTCATAACTGTAATGTTGCTACTGTTATGAATCGTCATGTAAATATCTGATATGCAGGATGGTCTTAGGCGACCCCTGTGAAAGGGTGGTTCGACCGCCAAAGGGGTAGCGACCCACAGGTTGAGAACCGCTGGAGAGAGATGCCCGCCTGTGGGGAAGGGGAGGGGGCAGGGAAAGGCCACCATGCGCCCGGTCCTTTGTTTCCAGGGCTTTCTCTCTCTTGTTGGCGGGAATTCTAGGGGAGGTCTCGGGAGGGTTTCAGAATATTCACCAGTTTTCCAGGGGTGCTCTTTCAGGGTCCTGGTCCCTACGGACTGGTCAGCACCAGGGTCATGAATCATTGCAGCTGGTCCTGGTGTCCTGGGTTTTGCTGCTCTTCTGGGCCTGGAGTTGAGCTACGACGGAGGCCTAGATGTCCCCTCCAGTGAGGTGACCTTGTGTATCTGGCTGCACATTGCTCGGTCAGTTTGTTCAGCTGTCTGTCTCAGTTTCCCCATTCTACTTGCCGAGGGATTTTTCCTAGCTTCTTATTATCCTGTCTCACTACCGCTATTTTGCAAATAAGGGGCCCGAGGCTCAGAGAGGTTAAGTAACTTTCCAGAGGTCACACAGCTAGGAAGTGGCCAACTCCAGTCCAGGGTCTGCTTTTGTCATAAGAACCACTGTAGGTTCTTGAGCAAGACCAGATACCAAAGTGTATAATTACGGAGCGTCTGTGATGTCCAGGATTTTAAAGAAATGTCAAAAATGTATGAGCCTAGGCCCCTGCCTTTCAAGAGCTTCCAAGTTGTTGTTTGGGGAGATTGGGTCAGGCAGAAATCAACCAGCATCTGATGAGCAGTTGCTGTGTTTCCCAACCTTCCCTTCCCTATACACACACCCCTTCCATTTAATTCTTACAACAACCCTCTGGGGTTGGCCTTAAGTGTTTTGCAAATGAAGAACCTGAGATTGTGGTGGAGTGGGGTTGAAGGATCCAGTTCTGAGAGCTCCCATGTGTGTTCTTCCCACCCACTGTGTTGTGTCTCTTACACACAACAGACAGTTCAACTTTGTAGTAGAAGATAGCTTAACAATTTTTAAAATGTTTTTTAAATTGATTTCAGAGAGAGGAAGAGGGAGAGAGAGATAGAAACATCAATGATGAGAGAGAATCATTGATTGGCTGCCTCCTGCACACCCCCTTCTGGGAATTGAGCCCTGAAACCCCGGCATGTGCCCTGACCAGGAATCAAACAGTGACCTCCTGGTTCATGGAGTGATGCTCAACCACTGAGCCACACTGGCCGGGCTATTAGAAGACAGTTTAGAATATATGGTCAAGTACTGCTTATGAGCAATAATTGCTTTTTACCCTTGATAAATGCTGAGAAGGGGAAGGCACTCAGGGCATTGTGGTGACTGGGACTTAGAACAGCAGTGCTTTAAGATTGTTAGGGTGGCAACAGCACAGCATTCAGGATAGATAATATGAGAGTTGAGTTAAGGAGACAAACTAGGACTGGTTCAGACCTGAACCTATCAGGGCCTGAACTGTGGTTGTGTAATGGAAATGAGATGATTTCCAGGAAACTTCAAAAGAAGACATAGGGGAGCATAGTGTGGTAGGTTCGCAATATGGACCTGGAGCCAGATCTCCTGAGTAGTTTCAACTTGGCACTTACTAGCTCTGTGCCCTTGGGCAACTCATTTTATCTCTCTGAGCCTCATTCTCTGCTGTCAAACAAGAATAGTACCTACCTCATAGGGTTGTTATGATAAAATTAGTATCAACTTTAGTGTTTGGCATACAGTAAGCACTAAATAAATGTATAACCATGGAAAACCATAAAACTAAATTCTAAAGATTAACCTAAAAGGCCCCTCACTTGATACGGCCCTGAGAAAGGGTCCTAACAATCTGTTCACAGGATCTTACTAGTGTACACTGTAATTTTGTATTTTCTTGAAGGTGTCTAAAATTATATATGCCCAAGGCCTCACAAAATCTGGATCTGCCCCTAGTAGGAACTGTACTGTTGTGAAAAGAGTATAGGCTTTGGAATCAGAAGGCTTGTTCCCATAGCTTACTGTCTGTGCTACTCTAGACAATTAATTCAGTGAACTATTCTGGGCCTCAGTTTCCTTCCCAGGTAAATTGAAGGTAATATCTACCAGCCTGAGCTGTTGTGATAATCAAATAACACTTGCAAAAATGATTGGTAATACTTGGAAAGCACTCTATAAGTGTTTACAAATTAATATTATTACAATTTTCCATAAAGTGTATAAGAAGCAAAGATCAAGAGCAACACTAGGGTTTTTAGCTTAAAAAGTAGAAACAGGGCGGGTGAGCTGGCAAAAAGGATGTAATGATACTGGTAACATTCTTGCTTTTCTGCCAGGTTTTCTTTCTGATTAATCCATGAGACATTGAAGAAATAAACTAGTAAGCATAGGATCAGAAATTTAGAGCTGAGAGGAAATTTAAAATCATTTAGCATACCCCCCACATATTACAGAAATGGAAATTAAGCCTTAACTGGTTTGGCTCAGTGGATGGAGCTTCGGCCTGCGGACTGAAAGGTCCCAGGTTCGATTCTGGTCAGGGGCATGTGCCTAGGTTGCGGGCACATCCCCGGGGGTGGGGGGGCGGTGGGTAAAAAATCAATAAAATATATTTAAAAAAGAAATGGAAATTAAGGCCAAGAGAGGCTAACATACTTTCTAAGGCCACTCTTCTAATAAGTGGTATGATCAGAAGAACCGGATCTCCAGGTTCTTACTGTAACAAGTGAAATATTTAAATAAAAGTATTTCATTATGGGGTCTTTCAAAATCAAGCATGGTGCTTGCTCTCTAGTGGCTTTTGGCTTTGTCACAAAATTCCCGAGATTCATTTTTTTTTCTCTTAAAGGTTGATAGACTGGATGAGGTGTGGGTAATCTGCTGTTCAGAAGCTGGCTCAGTGAGCAAAACTTCTGAAGATTTCAAGGTAAGAGTTACAGCTTCAGAAATTAGTAATGGGATAAGCAGGGAAAATGTAAAATTTGAAAATTCATAGCAGCTAGTTATGATTCAAGCTGTGAAAGATAATCACTTTATGTGGAAAGGAGAATAATAAATTACAAAGTTTTTCTCTGGAACTCAACTACTTCACTTACATTCTCTCAATTATTCCATTATTTCTGTGAGATAGGAAATAGGAAGGTGCTGTTATCCCCATTTCACCAAGCAGAGTAGAAAAGGATTCTTTTAAAACACAATCATACTTAATCAAGAGCACTCCGCCATTTATAATTCATAATAATTTAATAAGGAAAATGAAATTTGGTTTTGTACCATGTATGAAAAAAGTCGGTAGGCAAATGCCTAGGATAAAAGAGATAATGCCGATTCTAAAAACATTGTTTCTTTAAAGTAGAGAATTCTCCTTCAGAATGTCTGCCTGTGGTTTCATGTTGTGTTAAGGGTAGTCCTCCTGCTTCCCAAGGGCTGGATCTAAGATGAACTTGCCATTCTTTAGAGCAGCGGTTCTCAACCTGTGGGTCGCGATCCCTCTGGGGGTCGAACGACCCTTTCACAGGGGTTGCCTAAGACCATCAGAAAACACATATATAATTACATATTGTTTTTGTGATTAATCACTATGCTTTAATTATGTTCAGTTTGTAACAATGAAATTGGGGGTCACCACAACATGAGGAACTGTATTAAAGGGTCGCAGCATTAGGAAGGTTGAGAACCACTGCTTTAGAGGAAGACTGATCCAAGTTGGTGAGATGCAATGCATTCCAAGCCCCTCCCTGGCCCCTCCCTGTTTCTCCCAGGCTCTTTTTGCCCTGTTTTGACCTTTCACTTAATCTCACCAGTCTGCAGTTTGGCATCCTAATCAGTTGGCTTCCCTGGTTTTCTGTTAGCAGGAGATAATTTGGTCAACAGAATTTGGTAGAAAAACAAGTTGGTTGTAATAAAAATTTCCTCAGTATGACAAATTAGTCAAAAATGATTTTTTCCACTCACTGGCTTTTTGTGAGTTTGATACATTTTGGTGGTCAAGGATTTTTTTTACTGCTTCTTTGTTTTTTTTTTTTTGAGAATTTTTAATGTACAAGTGTATATTTTTCAAGGAAGCATACTGTATGTACTGTTTATCACATTTTTTAGTATTTGCCATGACTTTGATAATAAGGCACATTTACATGGTTTTTAAATAATTATCTAAAGTGAATTTAGTTTAAAAAGCACAAAATTTGGGGGGTGGACTAAAAATTTAGGATAAACTGACAGTAATGCTGAAAGACTTTAAAGTTTACAAAACAATCCATATGGGCAACAAGTAACTTGTTTTTAACACATTGCCTCAGGCTCTCTTTACCTGTGGCCGTCCAGTGCCCATGCCCCCAATCCATTCCTCAATGTGATGTGATTTGGTTCCTGGTCCTTGTATGTTGGCACAGGAGGAATTTTGGCCTATGCTCTTTGTAACCTACATCACTGTGCAGGATCTTTCCTAGCGAGCATTTTTTCTAGGCATGGTCTTACGTATTTGCCAGACTCATCTACCTCCTTGACCTTGGCTAACCCTGAGTGCCTTCCTCCTTTTTATTTCTCCCTGCTTTCCTTCTTCCCTCCCCTCCTTTCCTCCATCCTTCTTTCTTTCCCTCCCTTCCTGTCTTTAGTATTCTGGGCAGATGAGGGTAGGTGAATACTACTAATTATAATAATGATAAATTGATGATAGCTAGGATTTAGGAAGTAGTTATTATATGCCAGGCATTGATTTAGGCACTTTATACA
The DNA here is from genome assembly GCF_000412655.1 of Myotis brandtii. Classification (NCBI taxonomy): domain Eukaryota; kingdom Metazoa; phylum Chordata; class Mammalia; order Chiroptera; family Vespertilionidae; genus Myotis; species Myotis brandtii. The sequence continues at coordinate 2,829,328 of NW_005354632.1, read as the reverse complement.
TATTAACTCATTTACTCATAAAATTCTATAAACCTCATTTTACAGACAGATACAGATACAGTGGTAACAGATACAGAGTTTAAGTAACTTGCCCAAGGTCAAATCAGTATTGTCTGGAATCATAAGAAAGTAGTCATCATTTAGTTCTCACCAAATATGGATGAAATTATCATTTATAACTTAATACTATAGGCGACTAATCCATAGACTTAGAAGGCCATCTTGATTTAGGTAGACCCTCTTTTGGGTTCCTTCTACCCCTGGTAGAGCTAAATATTCATTATGAAAACTTGGCCATGAAAGCTGCCTCTGAAACCAGAAGGTTTAAGATCGCCTATATCCCAGACGTTCTGGGTGATCTGGAGTCTATATTCCATGTTGTGAGGTCTTTCAGTGCGATAATGTGGACCTTATGGCCTTTGCCCAACAGCAGCAGCAGGTAGTTGGAACTCCTGAACAGTTACACCTCAAGCCTGGTGTGGCTCAGGAACAGTGAAGATGCTGCATACTGACTTGAAAGACACCCCTGGAACGAGTGATTTGCTGAAAGTGATTTGTTTAAGGCCAGTAGGGGTGGTTGGATAAATCTAAGAAAAGTGGCATTCATAGTGTAGGGAGCCATGGGGAGACTGCCAGTTCTAACAAAGTAGCTGCTGATAATTTCGTGACAGAATTTCAAGAATATGTAGAGGCCAAGGGATTTGTTTCCCAACAAGTGTTCAATTGTGACAAGACAGGCCTCTTCTGGAAGAAAATGCCAAAGAGGACCTACATCACCCAGGAGGAGAAGTCATTGCCAGGACACAGCCAAGAAGCACAGTTTGTTGTTATTGTGTGGGAATGCAAGTGGGGACTTTAAATTGAAGCCTCTACTTATCTGCCATTCTGAAAACACACAAGTTTTCAAGAAAAAAATAATGTCATGAAAAATAAGTTGAATGTGATGAAGAGGGCTAATAGCAAAGCTTGGGCAACCAGCCAGTTTTTTATAGAGTGGATTCAAGTGTTTGCTCCAAGTGTGAAGAAATACCTCCAGGAAAAACAATTGCCACTCAGGTTACTTGTAATCGATAATGCTCCTGCCCACCTTCCATGCTTTTGGAGGCCGAGGTGGTAGAGGAGTACAGCTTCATCACCCCGAGACAACTCCTCTTATCCAGCTATGGACCAGCAGGTCATTTCTAATTTTAAGAAACTCTACACAGCCCTGGCTGGTTTGGCTCAGTGGATAGAGCATCAGCCCAAGAACTGAAGGGTCCTGGGTTCGATTCCAGTCTGGGTTGCAGGCTCGTTCCCCGACCCTGGTCGGGATGCGCCAATCAATGTGTCTACATCAGTGTTTCTCTCTGTTTCTTTCTCTGTTTCTCCTCTTCCCTTCCACTCTCTAAAAATCAATGGAAAAATACCCTCGGGTGAGGATTAACAGAAAAGAAAAGAAAAAAGAAACTCTGCACAAAGGCACTGTTACAGAGATGTTTTGAGGTGACCTCTGAAACTAATCTAACCCTCAGGGAGTTCTGGAAGGAGCATTTTAATATCCTCACTTGCTTAAGGCTCAGAGACAAAGCATGGGGGTTCAGAAGTGTGTTCCAGGACCGTGCAATCAACCTGGAAGAAATTGTGGGCTGAGTCTGTTGCTGAAAGAGACTTTGAGGGCTTTGGGGATGAGTCTGTGTGTGTTGTGGAGGATATTGTGTCTCTGGGCAGGTCCATGGCTTGGAGTTGGATGATGATGATGGGGAGGAGTTGGTGGAGGACCACAACACTGAGCTGACCACCGAGGAACTCCAGGACCTTCAGAGGAGGGAAGGGAGGATTTTCCTACTTCACTAATCAAGGAAATGCTTGGAAAATGGTGAGAAATGCGAAGTTTTATTGAGAAATATCACCCTGACAAAGAAGTAGCAAACCGTTCAATAAACTTGTTCAATGACAATGCAGTGTTTTACTTCAGGCCACGTGTTAAAACACAGGCATAAACAAACATCATTGGATACGTTTTTAGTGAGACAGGCTCAATGAGCCTGAAGCAAGTTCTAGTGGAGCAAAGAGACAAAAGACAACCCCAGAAGAACAGCTACCTGACATTTTTATGGAAGGGGACTCCCCTTCCAAACAATAACATCCCTCCTTTTCATATTCAGTCATCAATAGCTGTCAACATTAAAGTTCTAGTGTGTATGTAAGTTTTCATTTTTTTGTTGTACATATCATTTCCTTTTTGTTAGATTTACATTACATGTCCTTTTTGTTTTTAAAGTGTTTATAGATTAAACAGTACATTAGACATGTTCTGTGTATAAGAAAAGTTAAGCCTTAGTCGGTTTTGGATAGAGCGTCGGCCTGCAGACTGAAGGGTCCTGGGTTAGATTCTGGTCAAGGGCACAAACCCAGGTTGCAGGCTCGATCCCCAGTAGGGGGCAGCCAATAAATGATGCTCATCGTTGATATTGCTATCTCTCCCTCTCACTTCCTCTCTGAAATCAATAAAAATGTATTTTTTAAAAAGTTAAAACACAATCACGTGGGGATCTGGAACAGTAATTTACATTACTTCTAATGGGAAAAAATGATTTCGGTTTTCAAACAAATTGTTTCTTCTCTTGGTATACATATTGCTTGGTAGGTCTACGTATATGGCTAATAAAAATGTGTTGATTATTTCAAAGTGGTGGGTGTCGATGTAAAATGATGATAAATAGCAGCTAACATTTACACAGCACAGCCTCTGTGCCAGGCACTGTCATAAGCATTTTGCATAGAGTTGCTCAATGTAAAACCACTTTATCTGGTTGTCTTTATTTTTCTGGCAAAACTCTTTAAGAATCTGTGCTGCAGTAAATTCCACAGTTCAGCTTTCACCTCCCCAACAAGAATAATTAGAATTCCAATATCTTCCCTTTATCATTTTGACTCTAAGAAACCATTACTGTTTAGATCCATGTTTGTCTCCAAGGCTTGACTGGTGTGACTCAGTGACCTAGAGGTCACTGGTTCCATTCCTGGTCAGGGCATATGCCTGGGTTGTGTGCTTGATCCCCAGCAGGGGCCTGCAGGAGGCAGCTGAGCGATAATGTTTCTCTCTTACTGATGTTTCTATTTCTCCCTCTCCCTCTGTTCCTAAATAACCAACCAAACAAATCTCCGGAAACATGCAGGGTACCTTGTAAAATCTACTCCCATAAAAAATAATGAGGCATTTGAGGTATCTCAAAAAAAACGGGTGAACAGGTGGGAAAATGGGCACAAGAATGGAATCAGCCAGCACTGGTTTGGCTCAGTGGATGGAGCGTCAGCCTGCGGACTGAAAGGTCCCAGGTTCGATTCCGGTCAAGGGCATGTGCCTTGGTTGCGGGCACATCCCCAGTGGGACATGTGCAGGAGGCAGCTATTGATGTTTCTCTCTCATCAATGTTTCTCACTCTCTATCCCTCTCCCTTCCTCTATGTAAAAAGTCAATAAAATATATTAAAAAAAGAAAAAAAGAATGGAATCAATATTTAACCAAAAAAGAAGTGCAAGTGACCAAAACAAAATACAGGAAAATGTGCAATAATCAAGTATGGATATTGATAAGGGTTTCTCTAAATTATAAAGCCCAGAACCTCAAGAGTTCTTCATGTGGCACATTGGCAAAAGTTTCTTTAAGTTATAAAACCAGTTTTATTACCCTCAAGGTGTCTGGAAACCATCAGTCATATATTGCTGATAGAAATAATTCTGCTTATGAGAACTTATCCTTAGGAAATAATCAGCTATTCTTGTACAAGCTTGTTCACTAAAGTATTATTTAAAATAAAGACTATAAAAAACTTAGATCTCTAACAATAATAGGTGAGTTTTTGTGGTGTTTCTAGGTGGTTACAAATGCAGTCATGAAAAAAACTATACTTTAGAAAAATGTCAGGAAATGATGTATTATTAAAGAATGCATGTTTCGCCCTGACCTGTGTGGCTTAGTTGTTTGGACGTCATCCAGTGCACTGAAAGGTTGCAAAATCTGAGTTATTGATGGCTGATGTTGAAATGTCTGATGCAGTTTTAATCTACAATTAAAATATGGTTGTCAAAGAATGTAGTACACACTTGTATTGGAAAGGTAACATCAGGTACATATTTCTTCATACAATGATATGCTCAACCAATATTTATTGAGCTTCTACTTTGAGACAGACACTCTGGGCATAAAGTAGTAATCGAGAGTCTTAAACCCTGACTTTGGAGCTCACAGTCTAGTGTATAACAATCTCTACTAAATTACATATTACAAGGCAGGAATCTTGTCTTATTCGTGAATAAAATGAATATAGTAGTTTTTCTTTGAATACTGTAGGCTAAATGAATGAATTTACCAGGGGGCTACTTTGCCCTAAACATAACTAAACATTTCCTAAGTGTAACACATAAACTTGTGGGAGTTGAGAAATAATGTGGACTAAGAGGCCCTGAAATAACCTCACTACTAATTTTAGCATGCTCCTTCCAAAGCTAGCCAATCAGTCAAACCACCCAGAATTGGGTCTAATACCTGGTTATGAAAAGATTTCTGACAAAACTCATTTAAATGTGGGCACCCAATGATAAAGCAAGTAGCCTTGGTGTTCAGAGACTGCTGTCATTTTGATTATAACAGATTTTTGTCATCGTAATTTTCTTTAAAAAGAAAACCCTTTGACATTTATTTTATAATGCTTTCCATAGTAACATGAGATAACTTGGGGAAGTAATCTAAGAAGTTACATGACCCAGCATTTTTTAAGAAGCAAGTAACAGATTTTAGCGCCAATACTTAGCGGAAATCTCTAAAGTAATATATTTTTAAATGATTAGAACTACAGGAGTTTTTAATTTTTTGGAGATTGTTAATGGTTATGCAATGGTATCTTTTCATTTGCTGATATCTCAATCAAATCAGGATCTGTACTCATGGATCAAAGAAGCAAAAAGCTTATCGTGGCTTTCTTCTGTTATCTCCCCTGTAAATAATAGGTTTTTCTACCTTAACTACCTGGGGAAGTAAACACAATATGAACAGGCAAAGACTTGGCCCTCCCTAGGTCTGGACCACCTAACGGATAAAGTGGTGCGTACCTGGGACCTCTATGAGTTAACCTCTACTGTTCTTCCAAAGGAAAGAGGGTAGATTGTCCTCTGGGCTGATCCAGATGGGGGAAGACAGCAGCAGTATGTGACCTTGTGTTCTGACATGGTTCTGGCATCTGGACAGAAGTTGGTAGCCTGTGCTTTGTCTCTTTCTAGCAAGTAGAGACTAGGTACCTGGGCCCAAAACAACCAATTCACCAGAGTCCGTGCTTCCTTGAGGGTACGAGAAAGGGGTCCCTGTTTTCTTGGCATTTGGTTGTCACTCTCAGCTGAGCCTTAAAGCTCTGCTAATGAGCAGGCAGCACGCCAGGAAGAGATACATGAGCTTGGATCTCAAAGGGTGTGTACTCTGAAGCTGAAATCATAAACCAGAACATCTGATGTGTGTCATACACAGTGAGGGAGCAAGGACTACTGACAGAAATGTCACACGCAGCTGCTTTTAGCACTTGGCTTTCAGCGATGAGCTTCCTCCTCTACTACTACACCCCACCCTCCTCCTGCGTGAACGGCATTTCGGGCTCTGCACGTTTCCTGCACTCCGAAGAGGCTGTGTGTATCTGTTACGTCAGTCTAGCTCCTGGCCATTTGATGTGCCTGATGGGCTATGGGAGTGATGGCCTCAGTTACTGTTTGGGTCAGGAAAGAGTCTACCTTAGACAATTGTGTGTCCTGCCCTAAAAGGTAAGGAATATGGCCTATGGTCCTAATTAAACTACTTGTTAATGTCCTTTGAACACTTTCTTGTACCACTTGTCCAGCTATATAATTATGTAATCCTGTGTGACTCCATAGTAGGGGTTGTGAGGACAAACTATTCCTTCCATTTGGAATTCTCTTCCCCTCACTTTTCCACTGGCAAATCCTCCTTATCCTTTGGATTTAAGTTGAAACATCAATTTCTTCCTGGTTACTAGTATATTGTATGGTTCCCCATGCCTGATTACTGCTTGCCTTTGCACATCACTGCAATCTAAATTCTTATCATCTTGGAAAATTGTTCTCAACTCCCTAAGCAACTATTTCTATGAAGATTGCAGTCTGTTTTCATTTTTAAATGAAACCAAGAATCAAAACTCAGCCTGGCCGGTGTGGCTCAGTAGTTGAGCATCAACCCATGAGCCAGCAGGTCCCCGGTTTGATTCCTGGTCAGTGCACATGCCCAGGTTGTAGGGGGTATGCAGCAGGCAACTGATCTTTCTTATCAATGTTTCTCTCCCTTCCTCTCTGGAATCAATAAAAAAAAATATTTTTTAAAAATCAAAACTGGCTTTTGAGTTGAGTGGTTTGTGTTCCCGTATTTTAGTCAATTAAAAAAATCAATAAGCCCTGGCCTGTGTAGCTCATTTGGTTGCGTGCCATTTTGTGCACGGAGAAGTCACTGGTTCGGTTTCTGGTCAAGGCACATGCCTGGGTTGTGGGCTTGATCCCCAGTAAGGGGTATACAGGAGTCAGCCCATGAATGTTTCAACCATCAATGTTTCCTCAACCAAAACATTAAAAAAAATAATTAAGCCCTGGCTGGTATGGCTCACTTGGAGCATTGTCCACACACCAGAAGGTTGTGGGTTCAATTCCCGGTCAGGGCATGTAAGAGGCAACCAATCAGTGTTCTCTCTCATTGATATCTCTGTCTCTATCTATCTCCCCCCTCTTTCCTCTCTCTAAAATCAATTTAAAAAATAAAAAATCATTAAGATCCTAAGGAAAATAGTTCATGTAATCAAATTACTTTCGAGAACAAGTTTGCCAACTCCAAATAAATTCTTACAAAATACCTTCTTGTAAACTCTAGATGTTTCTGAAATACTAACCTGACCTTGAGTAATCTGATCTAGAAACTTTTCAGGGTAGGTTCATAGTTGAAATGAGGAACATCAGCTTCACATGCCATTTATTCATTGATTTATTGATTCAATAATTATTAGTGAACACTAAAGGCCAGACACAATTCTAGGTAATTGGGAATATCAGTAAATTCTTGCCCTCAAGAGTATAATTACAGGACTGCTTTGGTATAGGGAGTACTCATCAAACCTTCCATTGCTCCTCTGCTTTTCCCAGCCTCCCTTCAGTTAGGCTGAGGTCATGTGATTACTTCTGGCGGATGGCCTGTGAAGGAAGTGACTTGCATCACTTCCAAGCTGAGGAAGTTAAAAGCTGATGTAACTCCCTTCTTTCCCCCTCATAGCAACCTCGAAGGTGACATGTTCCACAGGGTACCTCTATGAGATGGTGGATCCTGCGTCGTCTTGGCTACTGAGTGAAGGTGTGTAGTAGAGCATTACAGTCTTCACCACCTGCCAACCCGTGCTAGATTTATGGCATGTTGAGACATACATTTTGTTGGTTAAGCCACTAAAATTCAGGGTTTGACTGCTGGGGCAGCCAGTATTAACTACCCTGATTAATATAACCCCGATTATTTAGTACCTTTTATGTGCTAGGGTACAGCACTAGGCTATTTGCTATAGTGAGTTGTTGTTAAAGCCCTGACCATTCTCCTTGCCAAAAGGGAGGCGTTTTCAGTATTCATCCTGAACTACTATATTCATTTTCTCCAGATCTCTCTCTCTCTCTCTCTTTCTCTCAACAGTAGCACTAGGATTGATACAAACCTTGAAATCTTAGAGAGAAAGGGAGATTTAGGCTTATTTTGGAGGTGTGAGTCCTTATCCTGATTCTTTGGCTGTTTGAGTGGATTATTTAATCTGTTATACTGTTCCCATTGATAACATTTGGGCTAATATTTTTTTTTTTGGGGGGGGGGGCTAATATTTTGCTCCTAATATTACAAGGTTATTATGATGACCAAAATGAGTTAACTATATGAGCTGTGAAGCATTTATACAAATACAATATTACCATTCTTACTGAATCTAAGATACCAACCATTGTAGGGCACACCCTTATTTTGTATGCCACTAAGAAAGAAAATAATGCTGCAAGCTAATCTATGGCACAGTGCATTCTTATTGCTCAGCCCTTATTAAAGGGCTTATTTGGGTCTATTTAAACATTGATTTTTATCATATATCACACTGGTACATCAATAAAAGGGAAATAATTTAGTGAAGGTAGTCCAAAATGTCTTCACAGTCAGAGTCTTTTTTGAGTAACTTCAACTCTGAGTCATAGATGCCTATTTTCAATACAGTATCACCCTCTGTGCCCTCAAGCGTGCCCTGGTGATGTTCCATTCCTTAAAGGGGGTGCCACCGTTTTTTTCTGGGATTTTTTGTGGCATTTATTCTGCAAGTTTTGAGGCTGGTATTTTCTTGATCTTCCAGGTGTCAATTGAAGGTTTTCAGGCATCAACCAAGATTCCTATTTCTTGCATAAATGGTGCTTAAGTAATTTTTAAAAAATGTTTTACTGATTTTTTTTTTTTTTAAGAGAGAGAGGAAGGGAGAGGGAGGGAGAGATAAAACATTGGTGAGAGAAAAATTGGGGACCGGGCCTGCAACCTGGCATGTAGGCATGTACCCTGACTGGGAATCGAACTGTGACCTCCTGGTTCACAGTGACGCTCAACCAAGTGAGCCACACCAACTGGGCTTAAGGGATTTTTTTGACTGAAATGTCTGTGGGTTTTAGTTGTTCAATGATGCCACCAGGAATAACAACCAAACTTGCAGATGAGCAGACAGTAGCAACTGTGTCAACAGCTGAGCAGTGTAAACAACTGAAAACACTGCCCTAACCGGTTTGGCTCAATGGATAGAGCGTCGGCCTTCGGACTCAAGGGTCCCAGGTTCGATTCCAGTCAAGGGCATGTACCTTGGTTGCGGGCACATACTCAGTGGGGAGTTTGCAGGAGGCAGCTGATCGATGTTTCTAACTCTCTATCCCTCTCCCTTCCTCTCTGTAAAAAATCAATAAAATATGTATTAAAAAAAAATAACCAAAAAAACAACTGAAAACACAATTGTCTCAATTTCTGATGTTAAAATGCGAAAATATATGTATCTTGAAATATAGTATTGGTGTTTTGTGTTGTTGTTTTTTTGTTTGTTTTTTTAGATTTTTGTTTTTACAAATAGGCATATATGATGCGGCCCTAAGAAGCTCAGTCACCCAGGATCTCACTCACCGTTTCTTCCTTGATCTCCATCCCATTGTTAGCACTCTAATCCAAGCCATCGCAGTCTTAAATCTAAGACAGCCCAATAAGAAGGGCTTGCAGTTTAGGGGAAAGAGAACTGGGTGTGGTTTCTGAAGACTTGAGTCTGACTCTCAGCCCTACAACTTTTCAGATGTGCTGTTTTAAAGGGCAAGTCACCGCTCTAGGGGAAATATGCAATTCAGCAAGTTTTAGGGAGAGTTTAAAGTTCACTTTGTGCACTGTAAAATCTATATGTAAAAGGAAGAGAACTAATATGTGTTGATGGCTTGGTATTTTGCATGCATTGCCCCTTCTTATCTGGTATAAATTCTAAGACACATAGTGTCTTGATGGTTGTCACATTGCTATACACATTGACTTCCTGTTTATACACATTGACTTCCTATGAATCCATTTTACGCTGTATTAAACCTTTCTCACAAAATACCTCTTTCATTGGATCACAGACAAGTTGGTGAGTTCCTAACAGAGCTGCCCCCTTAATTGCTCTTGCCTTGTAGCCAGAAACATTTGAAATAAGAAACCCTCAGGTTACCAATGTCCTGCCCTCTCTGACTCTGGTGGCAAACTCTCCCCTGAGGCTCATGCAGAAAGTTTTAAGTCCAAAATGAACCCAAGATTCAGGGTGTGGATCTAGACCAGGGGTGGGCACACTTTTTGACTCGAGGGCCACAATGGGTTCTTAAACTGGACCAGAGGGCCGGAACAAAAGCATGGATGGAGTGTTTGTGTGAACTAATATAAATTCAAAGTAAACATCATTACATAAAAGGGTACGGTCTTTTTTTTTTTTAGTTTTATTCATTTCAAACGGGCCGGATCGGGCCGTAGTTTGCCCATGGCTGATCTAGACAGATACCAGACAATTTAAACAGAAGGAAGTTCACAGAACGTTGGCATCCAAACAGCTGGCCATAGAAACCAGAGGCCCCAATGACAAGATATAGTGGTGGGACCTATAACTCTATTCATGGCAGGACAAGTTACCAGCAAGAAATCTAGTTCTGGGGGAATAGAAGTATAAGGCAGGAACCCCCCAAAGCTAGATTGCTTTTGAGACTTGATGCTTTGAAATAATGACCTAATCTCGTCTTTTTCTAGCAGGAAGAATTTGAATTTTTGAATAGGAGTGAAGCTTAATCTACAAGTTAGGGTTATTGATTCAACTCAAAGGCTAGAGCAGCGGTTCTCAACCTGTGGGTCGCGACCCCTTTGGGGGTCGAACGACCCTTTCACAGGGGTCGCCTAAGACCATCGGAAAACACATATATAATTACATATTGTTTTTGTGATTAATCACTATGCTTTAATTGTGTTCAATTTGTAACAATGAAAATACATCCTGCATATCAGATATTTACATTTCGATTTATAACAGTAGCAAAATTACAGTTATAAAGTAGCAACAAAAATAATTTTATGGTTGGGGGTCACCACAACATGAGGAACTGTATTAAAGGGTCACAGCATTAGGAAGGTTGAGAACCACTGGGCTAGAGGAATATAAGGTTAAGAGCTAAGCACATTATTACACTAGGTATATGAAATGCTATCTTGAAATACTAATAGATGGAAGGAGGTGCTATTAAAGCAGTAAACTGTATTATATTTCAGATGTCCACAGGAGAGAGGACTTTGTGAAGCTTTAGAGGAGCAAAGACCTACAAAAATTGGGAGACTCCCAAGACCTATCTGAAGGCCACCATCTTTAGGACACCTTTCCTAGCACCATTGTTATAGTATTTAATTTGTAAATGTGATACTCATCGTTCTCTGGTTAATTTTATGTATATACACATTGACTTCCTGTTAAGATTTTAAGCTTAAGGGTACTAATAGTATCTTACCTTTAAAAATATTCTGTATGTCCCTAACCGGTTTGGCTCAGTGGATAGAGCGTCAGCCTGCAGACTGAAGGGTCCCAGGTTCAGTTCCGGTCAAGGGCATGTACCTTCGTTGCAGGCACCTCCCCAGTGGGGAGTTTGCAGGAGGCAGCTGATCGATGTTTCTCTCTCATCGATGTTTCTAACTCTCTATCCCTCTCCCTTCCTCTCTGTAAAAAGTCAATAAAATATATTTTTAAAAAATATTCTGTATGTACAATACCTAGCATAATGCTAATGTAATGCTAAGAAAACTTAGTACTGTCAGTCCTTCCTGTTTAAATCTGGCAGGGATTATATCCTGCATGATTTGTAAAGGTGAGAACACAGATAACTTTTTACCACTCAAAACATGTTTTTCTGCTAACCCAGCCACTCCCGAAAATCTATCTTATTTGCAGAACTATTGCAAAATCTGACACTCTTTACTTCACCGGAATGCCCTTGTGATTGCCAAATGTTGCCTTGCCTCATGGAAATTCTTGACCAGACCTATGGATTTGCCAGCCCTTGTAGCTGTTGACTTTGAAGTCCAATGCAGCTAAAACATCAAAACAAGCAATATTTCTTAGGCACTGGACTACTTGCCAACAAAGGTACAGACATGCCTTGTTTTATTGTGCTGTGCTTCATTGAGCTTCACAGACATTGTAGTTTTTACAAACTGTAGGCAACACCCTCCACCAGCAAAAAGAGAAAAAAACTCAACTTAATTGTGGTACTTGCTTTATTGTGGTGGTTGGGAACTGAACCTGCAGTATCTCTGAGGTATGCCTGTATAAGAATATGATCTTTGCCCTCCAGTAGTTTATAGTTTATATAAAAACAAGCATGAATATTTCATTAGTAGGTAAAGGCAAGTCACAGTTATAAGTAGTGGAAGGACAATGATACGAAAAATGGTTCTAAGAATTTACTGGAGGATGAAATGACATTTTTACCTAGAAAGCCGAGAGAGCCCAGCGTAGACACTTCTCGTGTCCTATTTTCCTTTGCGTCATTATTTTGATAATGCACGTATGGAAAATACATGATGTCCTTGTCCCATCAGATCTTTCACGTACCTTGGTCCATTTCCTGGGTTTTAGGTTCTCACCTCTTGACCTGAGATTACTCTGTGGCACCCAATGAGATTCCTGCCTTGGGAAGGTCATCTTCCTCTCGTTACTACTAATTCTATACATTAGAGCCTGTACTCTTACTGATTTATTTTTAAGTTTTCTATTCCTGTGGTCCTTGGACTGGTACCAGACCACAAATATGTATTTCTTCATGTTGTCACAAGACTTAATCTCATCCCCCAGGACATAATGTGACTTCTGTGCATCCCCATCATTCTGGCTGGAAAATCTTTCTTGAACAGCCTTTTCTTCTGAGATTAAGGGCTTTGTCAAAGGCAGCGCAATAGCCACTGCCTCCTATTCCTTCACCTCATTTTCCCTGCTCCCTCCCTACCTTCTCTCCCTTGGCAACTTCATCTGTTTCCCTCTGAGAATGAATGTTATCCATTCCAACTCTTCAGTGTGTTCTAAAAGGAGAGAGAGTCTGAGTATGAGTCAACTTTATTTCTGGTACTGAACCCTGTCTGTTCTCTGGTTAGTTGGCCTAAGGAGTAGGGAAGGTATGTGCAATTTCTGATTCTCTTGCTATGAAAGACAAATGAATGACAGTTAACCCATTTTATTATTTTAAAAGAGATCCATTTAAAAGAGAGTTATAACATACTAAACTCCTGTTACTTGCACATAGGGCATTACAAAGTATTTATGGTGCTTAATATGTTACCGTTGTTTTTTATGTGTGTGTGTGTGGTTTTTTAATCTTTATTGTTGAAAGTATTACATATGCCCTGTGCGTGTGTTTTTAAAAATATATATTTTATTGATTTTTTACAGATAGGAAAGTAGAGGGATAGAGAGTTAGAAACATCGATGAGAGAGAAGCACCAATCAGCTGCCTCCTACACCCCCCCTGACTGGGGATGTGCCCACAACCAAGGTACATGCCCTTGACTGGAATCGAACTCGGGACCCTTCAGTCTGCAGGCCAACGCTCTATTCACTGAGCCAAACCGGTTAGGGCCCCATGCGTGTTTTTTAATTGATTTTGGAGCGGGCAGGGGAGAGAAAAAGATTGATGTGTGAGAGAAACATCAATCAGTTGCCTTCTGCACAAGGATCGAACCCGTCACCTTTTGGGACAACGCTCCAACTAACTGAACCACACTGGACAGGGCGTTTATAAGTGTTGTTTGTTTGTTTGTTTAATATATTTTCACTGATTTCAGAGAGGAAGGGAGAGGGAGAGAGAGATAGAGAAGCATCAATGATAGAATCATTGATCGGCTGCCTCCTGCATGATCGAGCCCACAACCCGGGCATGTGCCCTTGACCAGAATCGAACCCAGAACCTTTCAGCCTGCAAGCCGATGCTCTATCCACTGAGCCAAACCAACTAGGGCAGTGTTGGGTTTTTTTAACCTTGGTGTTGACTTCTTAGGCAAAAACAGAATCAGACTACCCTCGGAGATAGATCAGCAGGCGTCTGCCTGGAGGCCGGGTAGGTGAAAATGCTCTCCTTCAACTTTTCTAGGTTTAGAGTGTAACTGCCACCTGCCCTTCTGTCCTCACCTTTAATTCCAGTGATTTGTGTTTGCCCCTGTGTCTCCATTAGAAGGTAGCTTCCTCCAGAAGAGAACCTGTTTTCTTATTCATCTTCATTTCCCTTCACATCGTCAAGTGGTACACAGCATATGCCAGAGCTCAACCAATGTTTGGAATCAGTCAAGCAGGCCTGGCCAGAGTGGTAGCTGGCTTTGTGGAAGTCTTTCAACTCTGTGTGCCAGCTCTCACAACAACAACAGCAACAACAACAACAGGAGTTCCCTGTGGCAACCATGAAAGGCAACTCCCCTGAGAGCCAGTGACAAGAGAAAGGGCAAGATGTCCAACGGTGCCAGGGAACAGCTCCGAGGAACTGTATCCAGAACAGACTATTGGAGAACACCCACATTCAACAGCAGTGTCTCCGACTGTCAGCACTCAGCAGACGGCCTCCGAGAGACCTTGCCCCACCCCGTGTCTCCCAGTGAGTGAGCAAGGGGAGCCTCTGTCCCGGGCCCAAGCCTGTAAACTTGAGAGGTTCGCTGACATCAGGATTGCTGGGAGACTGAGCAGATGTACTAGGAATGCCTGCGCTCTTCCCTACTGCCTATTTTGGCCATCTCCCTGCTTTTAGACTCCTCAGTGGAGAGGTCAGAGGCTTGAACCAAGCCAAAGATACAGGAGAAAGATCTGGAATCTACTTCAATGGGTAGGGCCAATCAAAAGGGGAGTACACAGAAAGGAATGTTCAGAACACAAGCTTTTTGCAAGAATCTGGAGTCATAAAGGGGCCAAGGCTGCCTACTTGGTTAACCCCTGAACACTGACTGGTAGGAGCATCATTTAATGTATGCATGTTGGAGAGAGGAAGGATATGGTAAAAGTGATATTTTGAGTGAGTGGACTTGACAGTCTAGTTCTCTGGTTGGCCTCCAGTGAAGAGAATCAGTAACTAAAGCTTGACTTCCCTGATCAGCTCTACCTTTCTCTCCCAGCGTCATCCAGAGATCTTCCAGGGAGAGGCTGCGGGCATAATCAGCTCCATCCAGTGATCCTGAGATTCCTTCCATGCTGCATAAAGGAACTAGGGAAGGTAAGCCTGGAAAGGGAGGGCTTAGTTCTTGTCCCTTCTCAGTGTGGCAGCTGGAAAAATTCTGCTCCCCAGGACCCTCTTCCTTCTGCTTGTCCCCTGAAGGTGTGTAAAGCCCTCCCCTGCAGGAGAGGAGAGGAATTTTTCACACTTTTCTTTCCCTGTGGTCTGCTGTGCGCGGCTGTCAGGTAGCACCCACAGGCAGTGAGGCATCCATTCCTGGGCTTTGAGCTCTGCAGTGACCCTTGCCCCAAAGGTTCTGGGGGTCACTGCCCTCCTCTAAGTCTTGGCTGCTCTCACTGGTAGGGCTTCCAATCTTCTCTTTTACTAGTTCCAAGCACACCATGCTGTTATCAGCAGGGGACTCCCAGGCATCTGGAAGCTCTGCATGAGAGAGGAACCACTGTTGTTGCTGCTGCTGCCTGGACCCACAGCAGAGAGCCAAGAAAAATCCCCTCGCACCGTGTGCACTGATTTCCCCCAGACTGACACTGCAGGGAGTCTGCAGAGCCACACAAATCCTCCAGGCAGTGTGTCTCCAGTAGCTACGGAAGCAGTGTTACCGTTCATTTTCTGTAGACGGGCGAAAACCGATGGCAGCAGTCTGTTTCTGAAGGTGGAGAGCCAGTCAGCAACACCTTCAGAAAGGAGGAGGCAGTCCCACCAGAGGGGTCCTGTCTCCTTTTGCCACTGCCATTACTGTGGGGCCTCAGTGAGAGGGCTCCCCTCCCAGAACCTGAGATTAAAGTGCCCTTTTATACCTCAACCTTAAAGCCAATACATAATGGATCAAAGTATATTGTCAGAATCTTCATGAAAAGAAAATATGCTGTCACCTAAAAAAAAAAGTTATTCTAAGCGCAAGAAAGAACATATCTGAGTCACAGCTGGTCAGCCCTGAAAATTTGGGGAGAAAGAGCAGCTGAGAGACAAATCTGGTGTTTAACCAAGAGTTTTAGGTCAGAGGTTGCACTGGCCTCTTCAGCGCTGGGGGCAGGTAACATGCTGCTTTGGAGGTGGTTGAGTTTGCCTCTCTCAAGCGTTCAAAGCATAAAACAGACTCCCTTGTTTCTCATTCCATGCTCTGCAAGCAACCTACTCTTACCATCTGATGAACAAGTGCTGGTCACAGGCCATGAATGTGTTGGCCCTTGGCCATTATATTTCTTTCTATTTCTATTCATAAATTTTATTATGAGTCATAACTGGTAGCCTGGTTTTGAATACCAGTCTGTGGGAGCTTGAGTTCGCTGTGGGAGCTGAATCCACCGTCTGTGTGTTTACAGATTGGTTTCTGAGCCTATAGGACTGAGGACCAGAACCTCGCCTGATGAATCACCAAGGGAAGACCATACCATGGAGGACCTCCTGGGGTCTCTGGAAATTGCCTGACTGGCTGGTGGTCAGTCTCCTTCCTACTCAGACTTGTAAAGTTATCAGACTTAGTGAGGGTTCTGTCTATATTCAGGGACTGGCAGGATAGAATTGTGTTTTGCTGGAGGCCGATCCACCCTTGCTGCTTGACGCAGTCACTGCAGGGAAGAAACATCTGCACAGCTTATGTTTCAAGGGACCTGGCGTATATGACATATGTTTGCTCCCCCTCTTAAGCGCTATGTGTTTTAACCAGGACCACCTTCCCTGAGAAAGGTTGTTTCCCCAGGTTAGGGGTTAACAGGACTAAGGAAGAGAATAAATCAGTAAATCCCCCTAGTGTTACAGAAATACCATATACTACTTATGAAGAACTTGGACTAAGACTGTTGGCAATAAATTTGGGACTTGTTGGGCCTGCATCCCCAGGGGTCTGCCCACCAGGGAAAGCACCAAAGCCTATACCCCTGGAGACCCACTGACACAGGGCAGCCCAGGGAAGGCAAGCAGTGAGGCTGGGAGGACATAACCTTTACTGGATAGGATAAACACCTTCAGTCACTTCCTTGTAGCCTATCAGTAGAGCAATGACCTTGGAATAGCCCTTGTAATGAAATACAGAGATTAACCTAGACAAGATTAAAATCGACAGAACTAGATAGAGACAGGATTTTTGGCAAAGGTCAGATAAGAAACAAGGAACTGTAGAGCGTTACCCAAAGCATACCATGATGTGATTATAGAGACATGCTTATAGGATCAAATGGTATAAATATAGATGTAATAGGACAATAAAGAGAACCATGATGATCACCTGAACACTGCCCCCATGTCCTTCCTTCTTCGCCGACTCCGTCCACACCTTTGGGAACCCCTGGACCTGCTGGGGCTGGACCCCAACAGTGTTTGAGATCCTGGGTTGGAGTCAGATTTGTGTACTAGTATATTAAGCCAATTGCCTAATCTTTCTGTGATTTTCTCATCTGTGATTTGGGGAAAATAAAAGTGTCTCCTTCATAGCATTGTTAGAAGAAATGAGGCAGCATGTTAAGTCTTCATGTAGTGGGTAACATAAAATGATGCTTAATACACAGTAGTTGCTCTTATTTTTAGAGCTCTTACTAGATGCTAGGCACTGTGCATTGATATATTTGCACCAAGTCAAATAGCTGGCAAGTGGTAGAACCTGGAGTTGAGCCAGGCCAAAGTTAATGTATTTGACTACTAGGTTAAACTGTCTCTGATGGTTTAACAAACATGGCAAAACCTGCACTTCCCAAATGTCTCTTCCCCTTTAAAGGAATACGTTTGGAAGACTGTATACTTATTCCTAAGTCTGTTTGGAATTCCACTTTTGGGCTTACCTGAGGAAGTGATATATTTTTTAAACATTCTTAACAAGGACAAATCTTTGCATAAAGAGAAGATTTAATCTTTCTTAATAACCAAAACTTATTCTGTGCTAAGCTCAATAAATAAAGTGGAGAATTGTGTGGTATAAAAAGCAATTTCAGGTTTTTGTTGTTTTTTAAAAATATATTTTTTATTGATTTCAGAGAGGAAGGGAGAGGGAGAGAGAGATTGAAACATCAAAGATAAGAATCATTCATCAGCTGCTTCCTGCACGTCCTTCACAGGGGAGTGAGCCCGCAACTTGGGCATGTGCCCTGACCTGGAATGGAACTGTGACCTCCTGGTTCATAGGTCAACTCTCAACCACTGAGCCATGCCGGTTGGGTGTACAATTTCAGTTTTGACAGAATTAGCAAATACTTTATTGTCACAAAGCATTTTCTGTTGTTTCTGATGTTCCTATCATGTTGGTCTTGTATGGGATAAAGTAAGGAAATATGTATTGTTATTAGTAAATTAGGTTAAATATAAATAGGTTACATTATTGTAACTTAACAACTAATTAGTGGACTAAAATAAACATAAAGATTGCCAATGAAAGCCTTGTCCTTTGAACAGTTCTTTCATTGACATGAAAGTATGCTTATCAAACCTTTGAATCAAAGTGGGAAATGGGTGATTTCTAAAAAAGGGGGCGACATTAAGTTTAATAGAATTAAATGTAAGATCCTTCTCTTCAAGCTAGAAAATAACTGAATAACTATATGTTCAGGATAAGCAATAAAGCCTAAGAGAAGCAAAGAGAAAAATGCTTGGATGTTTTAGTAGATAGAAACTTGATTTGAGTTAATGACTGCCAAGAAAATTACTAAGATATCAAGCTGAATTAAAGGCAACACAGATTCTAGAACAAAGAAGGTGACACATCCACTCTACTCTGGTGACTATAATTCTAGAAACTGATTTAAGAGGGATATGGTCAAACAACTGTATTCAGAAGAGTGTAGCCCGGCCAGCGTGGCTCAGTGGTTGAGTGTCTACCTATGAACCAGGAGGTCATGGTTCAATTCCTGTCAGTGCACATGACCAAGTTGCGGGCTCGATCCCCAGTGTGAGGCGTGCAGGAGGCAGCAGATTAATGATTCTCTCTCATCATTGATGTTTCTCTCTCTCCTCTCTGAAATCAATAAATATAGAGGAAGAAGAGAGTAATCATGATGGTAAAAGAATATGAGAAATGTTGAAGAATTAGATATGTTGTTTGAAGATGAAAGTTGAGGGACATGATTAATTTCTTTAAATAATGTGCAGTAGCATGGGGAAAGGATTCAATTCATTCCATATAGCACCAAGGGATAACATAAGAAGCTTCATTGAGCCAAACTGGCTAGGGCTTTTGAGAAAGATTTTTAGTTCAGAGTGCAAAAGAGTTGAACAATAGTGACAAAACTAAAAATGAAATGAGGTTTTAGGATAAAGAGTTTCCCCATCACCTGAGGTGCTCCTGCAGAAACAGAAACTGAACAACTCTGTCTTTCTCCCCAAGAGAGGACTTGTGCTTCTGCCCCGATTTTCCCAGGACTGAGGGGTACCTTGGGGGACTTATAGTTAAACCTGAGAAAAGTCCCAAGCAAACTGTGATGAGTTGATCAGCCCAAAGGAGAGGAAGTTTGCAATAAAGTGGGTCCTGGGAGGCTTGGTTGAGGGAAACAAAAGATATGCAGGCAATCCAAACTTCATTAAACCAATATGTGAATAAACGAAGGTGTTGTCTTATATATAGGGTGGGGCAAAAGTAGGTTTACAGTTGTTTGTATGGAGAATAACACAATAATTAATAAATAATAATACAAGAATAAACTCTACTTCGTGTACTCACAATTATAAACTTACTTCCCCTTCACGGTATAAATAAAATTTCTAAATATTTGAAATTTACTCTTTTAAAAAAAAATTATTGATTGATTTTTCAAGAGAGAGGAAGGGGCGGGGAGAAAGAGAGAGAGATACATTGATTTATTGTTCTACTTATGTATGCATTCATCGATTGATTCTTGTATTTGCCAAGAATCAACCAGGGATCAAACCCACAACCTTGGTATATGGTGACAATGCTCTAACCAACTAAGCTACCTGGCCAGGATTTGAAGCTTATTCTTTAAATGTATACATAGTAGATTTAAATAGTAGATCTAAAACATATTACATAGTTCCCTGTGCTCTTTATCAGGCAATGAGAAGTACAGATTTGTCTTTTTAAAAAAATCAGCAAAACATTAGAATTGGAATATAGGGTAATAAAGCAAAATAGTTAAGACTTAAGTATTGATAGAGGTGGGTTTGAACTTGCTTCTGTCAATCAGAGCATGTAAGGTTACTTAATCTATATCTTTGTTTTCTCAACTGTAAATTTGGGATAATATTCATACCTGCTACATAGAATAGAGTCCAGTAGACCATAATACGTTCTCAATAAGTGGTATTTTATCATTGTTAATATCCAACGAAGTTATTGTTGGAGCTAAGTAGCTCCAGCCAAGTTGCATGGTTTTCTAGATCATCTGAATCAGCCGTGGGCAAACTACGGCCCGCGGGCCGGATCCGGCCCGTTTGAAATGAATAAAACTAAAAAAAAAAAGACCGTACCCTTTTATGTAATGATGTTTACTTTGAATTTATATTAGTTCACACAAACACTCCATGCATGATTTTGTTCCGGCCCTCTGGTCCAGTTTAAGAACCCATTGTGGCCCTCGAGTCAAAAAGTTTGCCCACCCCTGGAATAGACTCTGCAGTCTGCTATCAGTATCTCTGCTCAGGACACAATCTCTTTATTTTAAACACAATTGAATGTCTGTGTGAGGGCACTTCAGCCTCCTAAGGAGCAAAGTGCATGTACTTTTTGATGGCTATTGATTCATTTATATCTAGTCCCTGAACTGTTTTCCAAATACTCAGGAGTTCTGGAAACATTACTGAACTATAAGTGTGGCATTACAAAAATCAATCTGCCAATTTTACCAACAGTTTGAAGTTAAAATAATCATTTTCAAACATAATTTTACAAAAGGCTATTCTCTTTGTTCTACCACCCATTTTCTCTCCCTAAAAAGTCCTTATTCTTTTTTAAGGGTCCTCAAATACTAAAGAAGTACTTGAACAAACTGTGCATCTGAACTGGATTAGTTTTCTCGAGGAAGTCCAGGAAAAGAACATTCCTAAATGTAAGAATGAGACTTTTTTTTCCCTGCAAAAAACTTTTATTGTTTCATTTGGTCCAATGCATGGGAGAGGGCTTCAGGATGGTTAAAAGAATGGCTAGTAGTTTCGGGGAAGAGGCTCAGGTAAAAGCCAGACACTAGGGCAGGGGTGGGCTAACTTTTTGACTCGAGGGCCACAATGGGTTCTTAAACTGTACCGGAGGGCCAGAACAAAAGCATGTATGGAGTGTTTGTGTGAACTAATATAAATTCAAAGTAAACATCATTACATAAAAGGGTACGGTTTTTTTTTTTTTTTAGTTTTATTCATTTCAAACTGGCCAGATCTGGCCGTAGTTTGCCCACGGCTGCACTAGGGGGATGCAGAGGGACCTCTCAAAGGCCCCTGGGCTCCAAAGGCTCCTAGTCCTGCTTGAGGGTGAGCCTTTGAAGAGATATTCACCCAGGCCAGCCTGGGGGCCAGCCAGCCTGTGGATGTTAGTCAGGTGGTTGCCCATCTTCTTCTTCTTTTTTTTTTTTTTTAATATATTTTATTGATTTTTTACAGAGAAGAAGGGAGAGGGATAGAGAGTTAGAAACATCGATGAGAGAGAAACATCGATCAGCTGCCTCCTGCAGACTCCCTACTGGGGATGTGCCCGCAACCAAGGTACATGCCCTCGACCGGAATCTAACCCGGGACCCCTCAGTTCGCAGGCCAACGCTCTATCCACTGAGCTAAACCGGTTCGGAGTGCCCATCTTCTTGATGAGTTTCACCTCATCCGGAAGTGGTTCTCCAGGAAGTCACAGAGATGAGGGTCTACTTGGGTAGAGTCCAGGGCATGCAGCTCCAGAAGGGCCTGGTTCAGGTTCTTCTCCAAGTATGAGACTTTTAAGCTAGTAATAATTTTTCCTTTATAACTCCACCCTTGACCCTATATTGAAAAAGCAGTAGATAAATGTGAGCAAGAATCACAAGAAGGCTCCAAGTTAATATAGGAATGTGGAGGCACACTTAACATGGCACTATTTACTTTCCCTATCCTTTTCTACCTGCAGCTCTAACCATTGCAACCCAAATCTGTAGGTCACTACTCAACCAGCTGCATTCCTCATTTCAGGTCTGGGCGAAGATTAGTCATTGTTCTCTTAAGTACAGCCCTGAGGTGTCCTCTGGGAGATAGGAAATACTTCAGAAGAGCAGATAAAGCCATGCTTACTGGCATCATTCAGGTGTCTGTTTGAAAGATGCGGAGTTTTAAAAAAAATCTCTTCAGTCCAAAGTTAACCTATTTGAAACCACTGGGAGTTGGCCTTCTGTCTAAAGGTTTAACTGTAAGCAAACAATCTAAAAAAAATTTAAAGACCTTGTTTTTGATCAGACTGTTCAAAGAAAGACTTTTGTGGGTAAAAGTTCACTAGGCTGAAACAATAGAAACATTTGTGAATGGAATATGGCCTTCACTCTTTTTCTTTTAGCTTTACTTTTATTTAATATGGAAAATTGAAGATCCCATACAAACCAAATTCATGTCATATTTTATTTAGTGTTTTCAGATTTTCTAAGTAACCATAGCATTTAAAAAAAATTAAAGTATAATTGACATACAATGGCCTTCACTCTTAAAGTAGAGGTCTCGGTTCCCCTTTGCTAGCCTCCTTCATGGGAGAACATGGATACAGTTTGGTTCACCTCGCAGAATGTTTTCCAAGTTGATCAGTGATATTAGGAGAGTCATAGAAGATATTATGCCGTTGGGCATTTACCTAGGTCTAGGAAAAGCTGGGGACAAATTTCAGAAGGGTTGGTCTTTACTTGGCAAACAACCTCCTGAATCATTTGGCCAAAGCTCACTTAATGATTAAAAGGCAAAAGGAAAAAAGTAGCAGGAATTTTTTTCACTCCCATGTCTCTGTATCAATCCAATTGTAGATTACTATAAAAACCACCCAGAACTGAAAAAGAAAAGATAAACCAGTCTGACCCTAATTCAAACCTTACTTTTTAATATTTAAGTGATAGATCTGAATCCTTTATTAATGAGCTTAATGAATTACTATTTCAAGAATGTGAAAGTAATTGCATGTCCATGAGTTTGCCTATGTGAAGTGCAGAAATTTTTCAGTTTGTGAAATATATGATTATTTTAGCTATAGCCCCGTAAGCTCTGTTAACAGTAATGTACAAAGCTGTTTTAGGCTGAGGGAAGTTGAAGAACAGTCTTCTTCCACCCCTCTTATGACATCTTACCAATGTAATAAGTTATGTCCTCTGTATGATTTTAATGCACATCAAAAGAACAGGGCTTATCACAATTAATGCCAGAATTACCCTGACCTCCTTACTTTAGTGTAAGTGGAGAAAACAGGTGAGGCATAATGGTTTATGTCCCTTCTGAGTTGTCCCCTTCCTACTTGGAAATTATATGCTTTTCCCAGGTGCCTGCTGCATCATCTGCTCTTCACTGACCATTTGCTCCATCAGGGATCATACTCTCTTTACAGCTATGTAAGCTGTCTTTCTAGAAGTCCCATCAATACTCCACTTAATTTCATTAAATAGAAACGTAGATTCATGACCAATAGAATTGCTGCTTCAAGAGCAAAGTCCATATTCTACTCTAAAATTTCTCATGTCAGTGTGATTTCAGCCTGCTGAACCCACAAAAGTCTATAGAAAGGAGGCCAGCAAAATTAAATGCCCTACACACACCCTCAACCATAAGAGGAAGACAGGGGTTGGAGAACAAAATGAGATTGGTAATACTGATTGACCAAGTTATATATTTTTCTACATCCTAGTTTTAGTATTTCAATGATAATAGTGCTAAATGACTTTTCTGATAGTCCCAGGAAAGCTAACAAGACATTATACCCTTCCAAGGAAATGGCCTTGTAGATAACCCAATGTATAGTCTTTCTACCCTACTCTCAGGTCTAAGAGCTCTGCCATGGGGCTGTCCATCTCCCTTTGGGAAGTTCTAGTTGGTTTCATTTTAGGAACGGTCTCTTGGTGCTTCCAGCAGGTCATTCTCTCAGTGTGACTTATCCAGTCAAGAAAACTCAAATGGGCCCTGGCCAGGTGGCTCAGTTAGTTAGACGGTTGTCCTGATATACAAGGTTCCGGGTTCAATCCCCAGTCAGGTCACATACGAGAATCTACCAAGAACAAGTGGCACAGGTTACAGAAAAGGTATTCTAGTTCAGCAATTATTTCTCAATTACTCAAGATTAATTTATTTGGTTGTGAGACTCTGCCTATAACTTTTTCTCTCTTTGTCCTTCCTTACTACTCTTAATATGAAGCATTAGTATTGGGACACCCAACCTATGAAGACAATGGAAACAGAGAAGTTATCAGTTACAACCGAGCAGATCAATAGAACTGATCAAACTCTTAGCCTGGCCAGCATGGCTCAGTGGTTGAGCATCAACCTATGAACCAGGAGGTCACGGTTTGATTACTGGTCAGGGCACATGCCCAGGTTGCGGACTCGATCCCCAGTGCGGGATGTGCAGGAGGCAGCTGATCAATGATTCTCTGTCATCATTGATGTTTCTATCTCTCTCTCCCTCTCCCTTCCTCTCTGAAATCAATAAAAATATATTTAAAAACAAACAAAACAAAACAAAACAAAAAGCCTCTTAAGTCTCCTATACTCTCTACCAAAGTAGAGCTTTGCCTCAAATCTCTCTAATTAAACTTGACCACCATAAACATGTTAAAAAATCTGTGACCAACATTAACTCTGATTCCATCAGAATTATACTATCAAATATTTATCTCTTATATCCTCTCTCAGACCTTGCTCTCACTGTTATTGTCATAGCAGCAGGCACTGGGCAATAACAGCCAGAGCATGGCAGTGTGATATAGGCTTAAAGGAAGTTGTATCACAAGCAATCAAAAGTTGTATCTCTTGTCTAGACATTATGACAATTTTTGAGAAGCATATTTGTGTGTAAGAAATTATAAAGAAAATCAGCTTCGCCCATACAAAAAACTTCACTGGATTGTGACTTTGGGGAGTTTGAACTAAGTTTCATCCAGTCTTTAGTTGTGTTAAAATCTCATTATACAAACCAAGAATGTTTAATGGCTTATAGCCATTTCCTTGCATTTGCTGATACTGTCAAATCGCAGATGAACTTTGTGATTTCCAGTTCCATCAGTGACTCGTTCGCAGGACCTTGATATCTACTTATCCGACAGTACTAAAAACCTCAGAATGGACTGATAGTGCGACTGTGGTCCTTGCAACAGATGGCTACTTTGAAGGGCTAAAATCAATTTTACCTTTCTATCAAGGATGTGTTATGGAAGTACATAATAGTGCATCACTTTCCTCGAGCTTTAAAGAAGTAACAAGCAGTGCCATAAGCAAATTATCCCAGCAGTGTAAGCAGACTATAGAGACTCTCTCAACAACTATACCAACTGTGGCTGTGGAAATAAGCTCAGTAAATAAAGTATACGTCTTTCCTGAGATTGACTTGACTTAGAATCTGGTGTTACTGAGCAATTCATCAAGATGAGAGCTGAGAAAGGAGACATTCACTCCTTTCATATTGATCTCAGCTGCGCATTGTGTTTGTTGCTGAATATATTAGGGGGCATCTACATAAGCACGGAGAACTCGTGGCTTCTGTGCAAGATCTCATCACCAAGACTTGCTGGCTACTGCTCTATTGCAACTTGGCCAATGGAGTTCAAGTAGTGTGACTTCCAAGATATTTCCTTAGATGCATCATATATTCCCTTAGATCTAAGTCCAGATATCAACAATCTAGTATCCCCCAAGTCCATAACAGAGTCAAGGACACACTGGACATTTGACTTTAACATTGTGGCATACAGAGAAAAGCACAAGCAACCCAAACAACATCTAGCAAAACATGGCCTCAAATGTCTTGTGAAAGCTTTGGTTGATGGTCATTTGGATAATGTTCCCGCAATGTTGGTTTCATTTGCGCAGGGAAATTGGACTCTGAAATGCATATCACAGTCTGTTTCCTAAGGAGAAAGAACTCAAGAGAAAAGGGAAATACTTTAGTGTTCAGTCATTACACCACTAAGTATATCGAGGTAGTGGAGATGAATATCAAAAAACACATCATGCCACTAATCATTGTTTAATGACAATGACTTCTACCCAGTTAAATCATGCTCTTGAAAAACTACCTCATGTTGCCAGAAGACAGGATAAGTGTGTTATTAATCTAGATTACTCACCATGGTGTAATTACTTTAGACCAGAGGTCTAGTATGCATTGGGTGCAGAAATGGATGTTCTTGGATGTGGTGAATTCTTTAAGACAGGGAACCTTATGCTGAGGTATACCACATCCTATATAATCAAAGCCTAATATGCTAAGTGTCCGGTCGTCCATTCAACCAATCAAAGCGTAATATCCTAATGATATGCTAAGGCTGCTCAACTGCTTGCTATGATGTGCACTGACCTTCAGGGGGCAGATGCTCCGACCAGTAGGTTAGCTTGCTGCTGGGGTCCGGCCAATTGGGACTGAGTGAGATGGGCTGGACATCCTCTGGAGCCCTTCTGCGGTCCCTCCCTGGCTAGTCAACCTCCCGTGTCTTGCACTGGTGGGAGTCCCTCGGCCTGGCCTGAGCCCTCTCTCAATCTGGGACCCCTTGGACGATGTTGGAGAGCCAGTTTCAGCCCAATCCCACAGGCCAGGCTGAGGGACTCCATTGGTGCACGAATTTGTACACCTTTAGTTTATTATACAAGACAAGTTCAACCCTCCCTGTCAGTTACCTGATAGGTTGCCCATGGAGCACATGAGAACCTGTGTACATGGCTTTGCTGGAGAAGGGATGAGGCAAAAGTTATGGACTACAATGGCCTCTTGCTCAGAACTATAGCTCTTGAAGATGTTGGGGTCAAGGGTGTTATTCTTTTTTTTTTAAAATAAATTTTATTGATTTTTTACAGAGAGGAAGGGAGAAGGATAGAGTTAGAAACATTGATGAGAGAGGAACATCGATCAGCTGCCTCCTGCACACCCCCCACTGGGGATGTGCCCGCAACCAAGGTACATGCCCTTGACCGGAATCGAACCTGGGACCCTTCAGTCCACAGGCCGACGCTCTATCCACTGAGCCAAACAGGTCAGGGCAAGGATGTTATTCTTGACCAGGGTGACAACTGAACAACAGTTGGTACCTATGCATGGAGTCCAAGCACTTGATACTTGAATTTGTTTCCGTAACTATGCCTTTTCTTTTCCAACATTTTTATTTTTTAATTTAGAGAGAGAGAAACATTGGTTTGCTGCTCCACCCATGCATGCATTCATTGGTTACTTCCTATATGTGCCCGGACCAGGGATCAAACCCGCAACCTTGGCATATTGGAATGATGCTCCAACCAGCTGAGCTACCCAACCAGGGCAGTAAGCTGTGCCTTTTCAGTATTTGTAGGATGGAGCTTTCTGTCAAATACTTTCTTCACAATATTAAGAAATAGACATGTAACAACCATGAGGATATAGCAAACCAAACAACCACTTGATAGCTGAAAAAATACAAAGTACATATTCTGGGAGCCCCCAAATGGCCAGAGAATCCCTCCATAAAACAAAGAAAATACAAAATGGAATGTAATAGATCTCCAAGTACAAGATGGTTGATCCAGGTCCCAAAATGAATTTCTAAAAGCCATCTTTACAATGACTATAATAACCATGACTATAGGATATAGGATCCATAGATATAGGATATAGAAAATAGGATCCATGAAATCCAGAAGCGTCCAATAAGGAAAAGTTTTAATTCTTAGTTGATAGTTTTTACTAATGTCTCAATAGAGAGTGGGCTTGTTCTGTAATCTGTAATACATGTGGATCTATACGCTGTTCCAGACTATATACAGAATAGGTAGGGAAGTAAAACAAATATTGTATAAAGTCATACAGTGTTTGTTGAGAAAGCAAACAGTAGAACTGATATAAAAATTGGGGTGTGATAAAGCACACATTCTTATTTAAAAAAATACTGTACAAGGGTAGCTAGTCTAATACAATAAAAATGACCAGGAACAAAAAGCAACGTGGAGAGAAATTTAAATCGAGTTATTGCATAGTCACTGTTTCTTGAAGCTTGTCTTCCTTCTTAACCCATGATTCCTATCCAACATGTGTCTCATGGTTACATCATTAGCACCATCACCAACAGCCAATGTTATAGGTTTCTCAGGTGAGATTTTTATCAGCTTTATTTCCCTGGCTTTCTGCAGTCGTGCCATATGACAATGCAATACAGCTAAACAGTTTCTGCAAATATCCGTAGTTTTTTATGCTTCCTGAGTGCAAGAGATAGGTTGGTCCCATCTACCACCAGTCCATGCTGAATCACAGGACCCCCTAATTCTTCTGGCAAGCTGCCTCAGCTGTTCAGCACACTCACTGTCTAATTTCTGGTTTATAAGTTCAACCATATTCATGGTTTTGTGAAAATGCCCACATGATAAACTCACACTAACAGCTGTTTCATGTTTATCTCCAGTAAGAACCCTATCCTTTGATACCAGCCGTTCTCAATGCTTCACTAGTTTCTTGAACTTTATCTTGTAGTCTGTCTTCTATTGCTGGAGCTTCAAGTAATATCACGTCTTTCTCTATTAACTGGAAGACATTTGCCATTTTCTCTTCCCATTCCTACAAGGCAGTCCTGGCTTCAAATAGACATCTATCTATTACTTCATACTCTTTAGATGTCAACTATAGGCGGTCATGCACATGGTTCTTAGCCCTTTCAAAGCAAATTCATTTACATGAATTCTGTTTTTTTTTTTTAATTTGTCCTCCTATACATTTAGGGAGAATTCATGATTCAGCTCCTTTAGCAAATAAAAACTTCCACCTAAAGGTGCCTGAACAATTACATGCATTCTCCTATGATCTGAATCAAATTCCAGTCTTCCAAGTGTTTTTGCAGTGTTCCAGTTTTCCAATTGTTTTAACTTTTTTTTCCCCTTTGGAACAAAATCCCACACAGTGTACTTAAATGATCCAGTTATCTATAAATTTCTGAGGTGTGTAAAGGCCATTCTGAGGAAACCTGTTGGCTCTGTAAATAGTTCTTGTCTCACTTTGATGTGGGATCAAACCTGCAACCTTGGTGTCTCCTGAAGATGCTCTAACCAATTGAGCTGCCTGGCCAGGGCTCATTTAATAATTTCTAATTTCCTTATGTTATGCCACCAAACATTTTGATATGTTTAACATTTTTTTTTTCAGAGGAGAGCATGAACACAGCCACCCACTACCACAAATAATGCAGTCGAGTTTCCCACACTTGGGGAAATTGTGGGGATCAGCACATCTGGAGTGCAATGGATAAACCTCGCTCTGGGAATACCACCTTTGTGACCATGGCATCTCCCTTGCTAGGTAAGTATTCAACTGATATTTTTTGAACACCTACTATGAGGCAGGCAGAATCAAACAGGAAATGGAGCGATAAACAAAACAAAGCTCCAGCTCTCATGAAGCCTGCGTTCTAGTAAAGGAAACAATTTCAGTAACCACAGTAGACAGCCTGTTGTCACTGTCTGTAGTCTGAAGATTTAATATACTCTGGATTTAATTCGGAATTACCTGTCTTGCAATGTACACTTTCATGTAATCAGGAGATTTTATCTCAACTGCATGTTATTAAAGCACCAACTTAGTAATAAGATGTTCAAATGTAACAAGTCTGTGACTAGTTAGCTCAATAGGCAGGGAAGGGCATAATGACATCAAAGTCATTAACTCTTGGGCTTATTCTATGGACAAATTAGTTAATACCCTTCAGGCTCATACCCACAGACTAATTTACTAACCTGGCCAGTCTTCCTTCAGATGCATGCAGTTGGAAACAAGAGAAGTCAGGCAATGATAGGTTACCTGTCTATTAGCACTATTGGAAAAACAGTTTAGCATCCACACCCAGATGCTGGTATTCTAAGAAGCTTGTGAGACAATAGTGTCATTGTGATCAAGTGTGGCCAGGGCAGTCTTCACACTGAAAGCTCTCCAGGCTTCCTGTGTCTCCACCAGCCAGGAAAATCATGAGGGAGTTCTTTACCTTGGATGATTTCCTTGGGATGGGATTGTAGTCCTTTCATTTCTGTGCTGCTTCTGCGGTATAGTATTCAAGAGTTCCCTGAATTCAACAGTTAATTCAGATCATTTAAGAGAATAACAAGCCCTAGTCAGTGTGGCTCAGTTGATTGAAGCATTGTCTTGTGCATGGAAAGGTTGCACGTTCGATTCCTGATTGGGGTACATACCCAGGTTGCAGGTTCAGTCCCTTGTCTGGATGCATAAGGGAGGCAACCGATGGATGTTTCTCTCTCACATCGATGTTTCTGTCTCTCTCCCTCTTCCCTCCCCTGTCTCTAAAGTTGATAAAAATGTACCCTTTGGTGAGAATTAAAAAAATAATAATAATAAGAGAATGACAAATGTGTTGGGACAATTTTAGCATCATAATAAATAGTGTCAACAACAAATTATGACCCATTGAATAAAATAGGAATCTATGAGTCCATACTGGTATAAATAAGTAGCCAAACAAATTCATGGAGAAGAGAAACATTTTCCTTACAGTAGAATGCCAACTAAAAAATATAGAAGGGATTATAGAATTATAGTTGGATTATAGGATTATAGAATTATAAAATCACCATTTTCAATCATCACAGTAATAATTGACTCAGGCAAGAATCATTAATGGGTACTAAAGCTAGTGAATGAAGTTTGATGAGGAACAAATTGTTTACAGAGTCTCCCCACAAGCTACTTTTTAACAATAAAATGAAAAAAAATGATAATTTTATTTTTTTAAGAGTTTATTTGAGCTAAACGGATTAGATATTCTGGGAAGCGTGATCTCAAATGCTCCTCCCCTCCCCCCAAATAGTAATTTTAAAGTGCAGAAACCTGATGGGCACTATCTTATCCAAGTCATGAAAGGTAATTTCAACAGTAATGGGACAAATCAACTCCTGATACTGTGTGCCCGACACCACAGCGTCACTTCGGTGGTTTTCCTGCTAAGAATGCATAATCTGAAGCCAATCATGAGGAAATAACAGACAGCCCAAGTTGAGAAACACTACAAAACACTGGCCTGTAACTCTTCAAATACACCAAGGTCATGAGAGGTGACAAAGTGTGGAAAAATCTATTCCAGGTTAATGGAGACTGAAACAATGTTACTCGACAACTGAATGCATGACATGATCTGTAATTTTCTTTTATTATTTTGGACATTATTGGGGAAATTGCAAAATTTGAATGAGGTCTGTAGTTTAGGTAATATTATTGAATCAGTATTGACGTAATTTTTATAATTATATACTGTGGTTACGAAAGAGAATTGTTCTTGTTTTTAGGAAATACACACTGAAGTAGGGGGAGAGGGCATCATGTCTGCAACTTATTCTCAAAGACAAAACATTTCAGAAAAATATATAAATAAGCCCTAACCCGTTTGGCTCGGTGGATAGAGCATCGGACTGCGGATTGAAGGGTCCCAGGTTCGATTACGGTCAAGGGCATGTACCTTGGTTGCGGGCACATCCCCAGTGGGGAGTGTGCAGGAGGCAGCTGATCGATGTTTCTAACTCTCTATCCCTCTCCCTTCCTCTCTGTAAAAAAATCAATAAAATATATTAAAAAAAAAATATATATATATATATAAATAAATAGATACATACACTGAGAGAGTCTTTAAAGAGAGAGAGTGTACAAGCACACACTAGACATTGGCCTAAGTTGCTAGAAAAAAGAATTGAAAGTAACAAGCAGCTTATTCATGACTAATGTCAGAAGTTGTGAGAACATGCCTCCAAATGCTATTATTGGATACCCAGTGAAAATGTATGGTGTGAGTTAAGATAAGCAGCCCACATGGCAGGAAGTCTTAAATACCAGTGAGTCATTCCCTGTGTTTGAGAACACTCCTGTAACCCTAAGTCAGTTCAGCCCATACCAACTTCAATTCCACAGACTCCTCTACCCTCCCTCCCTTCTTTCCTTTCTTCCTTCTTTCCTTCCTTCCTTTTGAGTATATTTTTTAAAGCTGGAGACAGTGATGAAAGAAAGGGTTTAGGATAGAAGAAATAACAAGAGAGCCTAGGCGGGGCTGCTTTCCCTCTCTAGAAATGCTCTAGGAAAGAAATGAGTCTAGGTGAGGCTGCTTTGGCTCACTGAGAAGTCAGAGAAAAGAGTACCTTAGAGACAGGTTCAGGGGGTTAGCCCGGGATGAGCTGTTGCTGCCCACTGCTCCCCTGGTTGTCAGTCTCATGGGGTCCCTTAGAGTTTAGGAGGCATGCGCCTGTGGGGGAAGAGGAGGGGAACGGGAATGGCTGGAGCTTGCTCCCGGGAGGGAGAGGGCACCCAAAATTGTTTGTTTCTTTAACTTCACATTGAGTCATTGAGCTCACAAATTCCACCCAACTCTCCAAAATAGAATAATCCATTTTCTGATGAACAAGTTTAATCTAAATAAATCCAAACATTTTTCTAATGTAGGGATAAGATATTACCTAATATAGGGACATAAGTCAAAGCTGATGAAAAACCAGCATGATAGAACCTCTCTTTGCTTTGTTATTTCTATATCACTGTGGGCAGGAAGCAGCCATATTGAAATACAAATTTTACTTGTTTCTTCAAAAAACAAAAAACAGAAAAACAAATAAATGGTTTATTTTAAGAATGTACAGGAACTTATACTCTAAATGTCCAAAAATACATATTCTAGGGACTCTTATCACCTCAGGACCCCACTACAGCTTCTCTTTAATCTTTTTAAACATCCTGTTACAGAGATTGTAGCTACATTTGTAGCAGGAAGCATAATATAATAATAATTGATCAAACATCAAAAGCACCTGGGTGGTTCTTGCATAGACCTTTAGCCTCGTCTCCCACCAACACCATGTTCTTAGGTTTTTTCCCAACCACATGAATGTATTTTTTGTTTGTTTGTTTGTTCTTTTCCCTTGCCTCTGAGGAATTACTATGAATTTTTGCCAGATCAGGACTTTTTTCCAGGGAGAGACCATAAGTATTAAGAAGACAAACAGCACCTAAAGGTAAAATGTAAACCTTTTTCAGGCCCACCCCTCTCTTTGATTTCGTTCTTCACATTGAATTAGTTCATTGGTGGAATTGCACGTCCTTAGTTTTGTATGAGGGAGAGGCCCTTTACCTGACCTATGCCAGGAATTTCCTCTTGACTTTCACGGGATGAATTTAGAACTGTCCTTCCCACCCAGTATTATAGCAAGAACCACACCGGTTGTCTTAAGAGGGCGGTGAATCTAATGTATGTGTACCTTCAGCAAGTGTTTCTTGATCATAAAATGTTAGCTTTAGGGAGAGTTTTAAATAGCTTAACCTCTCGTCCAATACTGGCAGTTCTGACAAATGGTCACCAGCCAAGACTGTTATTTGTTATAAGAAGGAGCTCCCCATGGAGTCGGGCAGCCCATCTCGGTGCTGGACAGCTCTCATTGTAACACTTGCTTCTTGAGGTTCTTTGGCGCCTCAGAGAATTGTCTACGCCTCTCCATGTCACAACCCTTCACCATTTGGTGGTTGGTAATGCATCCCAATAAGCTGTCACCAGGTCTTGCAATGATTTTTCAAATCACATCGAGTAATTAAATGCACGAACACTTGAAAATTAACCACAGTTAACTCTGGAAGGTAAGATTATGGTTCTGTTTTTATTTTCCTCCTTATATGTAAATTCCAATCTTACAATGAATATTTAGTAACAAGGACAACAGCAATTCTTTTTATTGAGTTTACTCTAGATGCCAGTCTTGGCCTGTGTATATAACTTTCCTACGGTAACCCCGAGAGATAGGAACTATAATTATTTCCTTTGTACACATGAAGAGACAAGAGGGATTAAGTAAGTTGCCAAGGGTACCCAGCTAAATCAGTGGCTGAAAAGAAATTGGAACCCAGCTTTCCTGATTCTTAACCATCCCTCTTATAACAAGAAAAACAATTATTTCTTTTTGTTTGTTTTAGTGTGGTGTCCCAAAATTGATACAGTATGTCCATTTGATCTGAACAGCGTAAAGTACACTGCAATGATTACAGTCTTTGATCTAGACACAGTACAATCTAATAATGCCCCTTGGACTGTGTTTGATTTTTCATCTGTGATAGATTACTGTCTCATAGAGCTTTCAGAACATCCTTTGGTTCTTGTTTTCTTTTTCCCCTTGACTCACTCCCTCTTGTCCCCTCCTCCTCTGTCACCCCACCAGCTCTTACACCTCTAGCAATCATTTTAGCATCCTAGCTGTTAACATTTTTCTCCATGCTCATATAATCACATGTAGACAAATCACAAATACACGCATATTCAATATAGATATTTTTGTCATTTGAAAAGTGACTACATTTTGCCTCTTTTAATTAAAACAATTTCTTGTGTAAAATCTCTCTAAATCAGCTGGTGGAGTACCAATTCATTCCCTTTAATGGATCTTCTAAAATGTGGATGTACTATAATTTTTTCAGCTATTCCCCTATTGATGGGCATGCATAGTACTTACAGTTTGTGTGTTGTCACGTACAACGCTGCACTAATAAATATCCTTGTACATGTGTTTCACCCTGTTTATACTTCAATAGTTTTATTGAAACTCATGGTTTTACTTCAACAGGATAGATTCTTAGAACTGAGATTGTTGGATCAAAGGGCATAAATGTTTTTAAAATAATAGATGTTGCCTGATTGCTTTCCATTATATATTACAATCGCAGTACATGAAAATACCCTTTCCCCCACATCCCTACAGTGTATTTAGCATCCCTTCTAGTTAAATCCCCATGTAACAAGAACTCCAGGAAAATACTTAAATATAATAAAGATTATTTACTATGAATCAACAGTAATTCTAATCCTAAATGACAAAATGGTAAAACTTTAATTCAAAATCAGAAACTACACATTGAGTTGTTAATTAAATACATCTCCCATGTCTTTTTTACTCTTAATTTTAAATTTATGTATAACACACATGTAAAAGTGTGCCCAAATCATAAGTACACAGACCAGTGAAATGCTGAAAATAAACACATCCATATCACCACCACCCAGGTAAAAAAATAGACATTACCAGTACCCAAAAGCCTTCATGCTCCTTCCCAATCATTGCCCCCCTTTTCCTTCCTCAAGAGGATAGTTTTGCAATACACAGAAATAGAATCATGGAGTATGTACTCTTTTGTATGTGTGTCTGGTTTATTTCCCTTGATGTTATTTTTGTGAAGTTTCTCCACATTGCACATAGCAATAGTTCCCTCATTTTTATTGCTGTACAATAGTTCATTTTATGAATAATATAAAATGAAATTAATTATCCATTCTATTTTAAAAAATTTTTATTGACTTTAGAGAGGAAGGGAGAGGGAGAGAGAGATAGAAACATCAATGATGAGAGAGAATAATCGGCTGCTTTCTGCACTTCCCCCCCCACCCCCACCCGGCCCCATTGGGGATCGAGCCTGCAACTGGGCATGTGCCCTGACCGGGAATTGAACTGTGACCTCCTGATTCATAGGTTGACGCTCAACGACTGAGCCACACTGGCTAGGTCATTTTATTTTTGATAGACTTTCATAAGTACACAAATCCATAAGTACACAGATTTCAACATGCTATTCACTTTGTAATTACTATGGGTTTTTTTTTTCATGCCTATAGATTTATCTCATTGTTTTCAAATGTTGCATAACATTTTACAAGATGAACTATATGAATATTTATCTTTGGGGGGGTAGTGGGCATTGTGGGTGACTTTTCCTGCCTTTTATTTAGAACTGTATTAATGTTGCTATGCTGTTGTGTAATTAATCTTTATTTAATTAAAAAAAGAAAGAAAGAAAAAGAACCATCCCTTAGGGTGTGGTTTGTAGTAATAAATTCAGTAGGGTCCTCTGGGAGTCAGGAATGACTGAGAAGGGGCATTTGAATGTGCCTATTCAGGAGCAGATAATGGCCCCTAATTACAATTTCAACAGAGACCAAAAGCAAGTGAAGAAGTGAAGGCAACTGCCCGGGCAGATGTTGTTGGAGGAGTTTGCCAAAGACAAGTACAGACAGGGCAGAATCTTTAAAAGAGCAATCAAGTTGGACAAAGCCTTCCTTCGGTCTTGGAAAGGCACAGACAAAACAGGTGTAAACTCTACCCCCTCGGCTATTTCAATTGTAAATCTAAAGAGGACCAGATTAACAGTGGAGAGTTGGTAGCATCCTAAGAGAGCTTCTCCACCTTTTTCTTTCCATTTCTTTCAAAAGGGAGCGAAGGCTGAGTCTTCATAAATTATGCTCTTGAGAGGTGAGAAACAGGGTAATTGGGGAAAGGAGAAAGCCATTCGATTGTAAATTCCTCACATTTCACCCATTAGCAAAACTTGTTTGTGTCAAGCTGGCTCTTTGAGAAAATGTGGGGCCATGGGAAAAATGAGGTACACTTCAAATCCTGAAGTCAGATTTGAGCAAACATGTCAAACTTGTGGCTTGGGGTCCAGTGGCCCTGAGTTTGACATGCTTGCCTTAGAGCTTCCCCAGAAGGCTGTTCGTTTTGAGGAAGAGAGTGGAGAGAACACATCACAGGAAAAGATGGCAGTTAGGTTGTTGAACAGAAATGCCTCTAGGTAAAACTGTTGAGTTTGACAGTTACCCTTTTCCTGTGTAGTCTTGGAAGTAACGTTCCTATCTTTGCTTACTGTAAGGATTATCCCTCGCTGGGAGGAATTTCCTGTTAGGTCCAAGGGGAAGGTGGTGCCAGACCTGTGCAGATCTATTTTAGACAAAGCTTTGCATCTTTCCACACTTCTGAAATCAGACCATGTAAAGAGCACCTAGAAGCCTCACTGTTCAGGCTGAATCAAGGTCTTCTGGATCCTTCATGGGCGGTCAGGCTTGCTAGGGGTCAGAGGAGGGAGAGAAAGTGACTTTTCATATTATATCTTTTGAATATTGTATTATGAACATTATTCAAAAAAATTAAGTTGTTTTAAAGACTTGATTAAGGTCACGAAGAGAAATATTGGGTTTGTTCGCTAATCAGCATAGCCTCCTGGATTTACTTCATTTCAGACCCTATTTGTTCATTTGATTTGTGATTTCATAGTGTGTTTGAAGTTTTAGTTTAGGGACCTCTTCCGGCAAACCACACCCCCAATCCAAGTTAACAAATGTCATCTAAATAAGTAAATTTATGTGTGTCATCTCTTCTTCTTCCACTGCACTTTTGTTTTTCATCAGCAAACAAAACACCTTGTTAAACACACAAGCTTGAGATCTGAATCACAGGCAGATGCCAGCCCTGCTGTTTAGCAGCTCTGCGACCTTGCTGATCATGTAAAACATTTTTGGGGGTGGGGGTAGAAAAGGGGTCAGAAGATTTGACTTTGGGTGGTGGGCACATAATGCAATATATAGATGATGTATCATAGAATTGTATACTTGAAACCGATATAATCTTATTAATCAATGTTACTCAATTCATTTAATTGAGGGGTTCAGTTTCCCCATGTGGGGCTGTGGAAGGTGCACTCACAAGGTAAGGAATCAAAGGGTGTGGGTTCAGTTGGTTCTGCCACTTTGTTGCTGTCCGATCCTGGACATGCCTGGCCTGTTTCTAGAAAATGTCTGTTTCTAGAAAATGTCTGTTTCTAGAAAGTGTCTGTTTCTAGAAAATGGAGATAAATCTTATTATCGGGGAGACTGGAAAAGAGAGATGAGAGATATGAGATGTTTCCAGGACATATCAGCTGTCAAGTCGTGCTAGCGTCTGTCTTTTCTTTCCTCTCCACCTTCTTCTTTCTGTTTTGTTTTGTTTCCTTTTAACTTTGTAAAACCTGCCTGTTACTGCGACCCCCTACCTCTCAGAGTGCTTTGTAAACTGGTTGGTTCACACCAGGCAGACATTGGGCCCCAGGCTGTGAATTTCTCTGGCCTCTCTAAATTGCGCTTGAATGCCACCGGGGAGCTCTGTTTTTCTAGAAGGAATTTAATTAAGCTTTTTCAGCAGCTCCACCCAGCAGCATGCTGGGGCGGGGGCTTCCCTCCAAAAGTCCTCCCCGACTGTCACAAAGGGTTCAGCCTCAGGAGCCACCTGGGTGTTGCTTTGAGGAGCCACCGGGGTGCTGCCTTCCTCCCTCAGGGCAAGAACAGCAGCTCAGGCTTTTAAGACACACTGTTAAGACCCGATTCACACATGGAAGCCAAATTGGTGATGATGTTAATAATAGTAATAATGCTAATCATCATCATTATAATAAACCATACCTGCTGTTCACTCTGTGTGCTGTGATTTGGAAGAATCAGAATGCATTCAGCCCAGTACTTAATTGAATTATTAAAGACTAGAGGCCCAGTGCACAAAAATTCATGCACTGGGGGGCGGGGTCCCTCAGCTAGCCCTGACACCTGATCGCTACTGGGTGGGCAGATCAGGGGACGGAGGCAGCTAGCCCTCCCCAACCCCTCCTCCGCCGCCGCGGATCGCTGTCCCCTCCCTCTGCCTGCTGGCACACACCTTGGCTGGCCTGGCGCCACCTGCTCGCCGACCAGTCGTTCCGCCGTTCGGTCGATTTGCATATTATGCTTTTATTATATAGGATTTTATTGCATGTCTATCTCCTCTGAAGTTTTACTTCTACAGGCACATTTGGTGTAAAATTAAAGTTCTGAAGGAAACACACTAAGAGATGGATAAAGAGACGACAGTTAACCTAAAGACCAGGCATTTTAATTAGTTTAGAGATGAATCAGGAGGGGTTAAAAAATGAGTCAGAGGTATAAGTGGAAGTTTAGAAGAATTCATTAGGATACTTACTTTAGCCACTCAGTCGATTTGTAACCTTTATTAAACAACCTACTCTCCCTGGGCCTCAGTTTTCCTGTCTTAAGATGAGAATTGGTGAAGTAATAATCTAACACTTCTTAGCTCCAACTTTCCTAAGCCAGATGCTTACAAATTGAAACTCTTCTGGGTCAGCCCTGTCCTCTTCTGTGGACAAGGGGGAGGAGATCAAGGGTCCTAGTTTTGATAGAGCAACTAGCATATGCCAGGCACTGTGTGAGAGATTTTATGTACATTGATGCATACATTAACTCCTAGCACAGAATTGCTCTGTTAATTTGGCTAGTTGTCTTCAAACAGGTAGGCACACAAGCCAGGAGTACTATCACAAGAAAACAAAGCAATAGACAAAGAAGTGTGTGTATAAATTTATATATATACATATATATTAATATCTTTATTGATTTCAGAGAGGAAGAGAGAGGGAGAGAGAGAAACATCAATGATGAGAGAGAATCATTGATCATCTGCCTCCTGCACACTCCCTACTGGGGGTTGAGCCCACAACCTAGGCATGTGCCCTTGACTGGAATCGAATCCAGAACCCTTCAGTCCGAAGGCTGATGCTGGATCCACTGAACAAAATCAGCTAGGGCTATAAATTATACTTATAAATATGATTACTATAAATAATTTATACGTATATAAATTATATATTTATGTGTGGTGCCTAATTTAAATTTTACATTAGGGGTGTAAATTTTTTATTTTTTATTATTTTTTAAAATACATTTTTATTGATTTTTAGAAAGAGAGGAAGGGAGAGGGAGAGAAACATTGATGTGAGAGAGAAACTTTGATCTGTTGCCTCCTGCACGTACCCTGACCTGCAGCCTGGGTATGTGCCCTGACCGGGAATTGAACCAGCAACCTTTTGGTACATGGAACAATGCTCAACAAACTGAGCTACACTGGCCAGGAGGTGTAAAATTTTTAAAAGAGAGTTGAGACATTATCTTAGACACTGGAAATAAAATAATCACAGTTAACCTGCCAACCATATTTTACTTGGGGGTAATTTAGAGTTCATAATATATCTAAATCAAGTTTCATGTATAAATTACAAGTGAGCAAAAAAGAAAAGAAAAAAACATTACAGGTGAGCTGTTTCTCAATTCCTTCCGCCACCCCCCTTCCTTTCTTCATTCCTTCCTACTTAAAACATTGACACATGTAATTCATGCTCGTGGTGAAATAGTCCAAGGATATAGAGCAAAGATTTCTGGGCCATTCTCCACCCTGCCCTTGTCCCAGCCCCCAACTCCTCACCTTATTCTCTCACCCACCCAAGTCCTCTCACCAGAGAGAACCACAATTATCATCATTTTGATTTGTTCTGAGCCATTTTCAAAAGTTTCATTCTTGCTAACCTTAAGTTGTTACTTTAAGAAAAAAGAGACTGGGCCCAGATGGCATGGCTCAGTGGTTGAGTGTTGACCTATGAACCAGGAGGTTATAGTTCAATTTCCAGTCAGAGCACATGCCTGGGTTGCAGGCTCGATCCCCAGGGGTGGGGGTGGGGGTCAGGGGGGAGAGATGTGCAGGATGCAGCCGATCAATGATTTTCTCATGTCATTGATGTTTCTCTCTCTTCCTCTCTGAAATCAATAAAAAATATCCTATATAATAAAACCCTAATATGCAAATTGACCAAACGTTGGAACAACCAGTCATTATGACACGCACTGACCACCAGGGGAGCCGCCGCTCACCCAGAAGTTGGGCTCATGGCTGGCAAGCGTAGCAGTGGTGGCAGGAGCCTCTCCCGCCTCCGCTGCAGGCGGGTGATAAGGAGTGAGCGGTCCGGGACTGCCCCAGACTGTGAGAGGGATGTCCAGCAGGCGGACAGCCCCCAAGGGTCCCAGACTGCGAGGGGGTGCAGGCCGGGCTGAGGCCCCCCCCCCCCCCCCCCGGGCACCCCACCCCCCGGGGGGGGGG
The DNA here is from genome assembly GCF_000412655.1 of Myotis brandtii. Lineage (NCBI taxonomy): Eukaryota > Metazoa > Chordata > Mammalia > Chiroptera > Vespertilionidae > Myotis > Myotis brandtii. The sequence goes on along the minus strand of NW_005354632.1, from coordinate 2,788,738 downwards.
GGGTGTGTGTGTGTGTGTGTGTGTGTGTATGAAGAAAAAAGAGACTAGAAAGAGTGAGGAGAAAGTTGCATTCAGTAACTACAAAGCATTTTAGGCAGGGCACTTTTCAAAATGCAACAGGCAGAACTGGAAGTTGAACCACGTGTGGATTCCAGTGCAGGGCAGCAGGCCACCTCCACCTCAGTAAATACTGCTGACTGACTGGGTCTGGCTCTGGCCCGCCTGCCAGGGACAGCCAGACACAGGAAACCTGACAAATTATTAGCAACTTTCACTTCTTTATTTTTATTCTTTATTACTCACCAATTCCCCCCTGTACCCTCGTAATGGCTGGGAACAGGAGTTTCTCTTTATATACAGTAGCAAGGACATACTTTCTCGCCTCTTTCCTTTTGAAGGGACAGTGTCAAGGACATGTTCAGACCTGGTCAGAGAATGTAACATCAGAGAGACTGCTGCTATATTTACCCCTACTTGCCTTTCAGGCAAAGCAATTAGTATGATGAGAAACAGCAGAGACAGACTGGCCAGGGTATCTCCAGAGAATAAAAACATTGAAGTTTAAAGGTCTGTATGATTTTTACATTGCAGTAAATTTCTCTGAGGCTAAATTTCGCTTTCTTCTTTTCATTTCTAAAAATTCTTGGTGGAAAAAGAAAAAACAAATTCTTGGTGGAGAATCAAAGTTCCAGCCATGTTTGTGATTTTGTTTGCTTATTTGTTTAAGAATATAAATTGAAATCCACATTTATTTAAAAATATTCTCTCTTAGGAGAGAGTTAAAAAGACTTATTACTTCATCCCAGGCCTAGAGACCTGCATTTGCTAACCTGTTCCAGGCTGTCACCACAGCCTTGAGGAGAGAGAGACGAAAGGAGAATGACGCAGAGGGTCACTGAGATGCTTGGATCTGGACGTTTCTATATTGGCCTCTGCTGCACTCACACCCCTAACCCCTCTGGACCAATTATTTTTATTTTCCAGGCCTCAGTTTCCTGCTCAGTAAAATAGGAAGAGGCAATTCCGTTTCACTTGGGGAGGTATTGGTAGGAGAAGAAATATGAATAAGGTCTTGAGGGGGGAAGGAAGGGTTATTCAGCTATGGTGCAATTTAATTGTCACTTTCGAAGTATACTTTTTTAAAAAAAATCCTCACCTGAGGATATTTCTTCCGTTGATTTTTAGAGAGAGGGAGAGAGAAAAACATCCACATGAGAGAGACACGTCAATTGGTTGCCTCCTGTATGAACCTTGACCCGGGGCCGGGGATTTAACCTGCAACCGAGGTACGTGCCCTGGACTGGGAATTGAACCCGAGACACTTTGGTCTGAGGGTCAACGCTCTAACCACTGGGCAAAGTTGGCCAGGGCTTGGAGTATATTTAATTTAATTTATTTTATTCTATTCTATTACTTTATTTTGTTTTATTTTATTTTTGCAATATATTTTAAGTGCTGGTAGACAACAGAGTAAGACATCTACCCTTAAGGAGTTAACAATCTGGTAACTAGTTAACAAACAAAACAAAACAAAACAAAAATTTACAAAGAACGTTAACCCCCAGGCAGGGAATGATAAGAGCCCAGGTTTCAGCTGAAAGAATGTTGAAGGAGTTAGAGGACTGGGGGAAGATCCAAAGGAAGGAGCAGCATTTGAGATAGAGAATAAAGAATAAAGAAAGGTGTGGAGGAACCCAAGCTCAAGATGAATTCAGGGGAGTAGTGAGCAATCTGGTGTAGGCAGAGAGGAATGGGTGGTAAGTTGGGTTCACATTGGAGAGGTTATGTGAGGTCTGTGCTTAGTTCCATCGGTATCACAGATGTTCAGTTAGGAGCAAGCAACTTGATGAAAGTAGTGCTTCCCGGCAGTTTCTGTGGCAGTTGCAGTGGTGGAGGGCACACACTGGAGAGATAAAAGGAGCAGGTGCTTGAGTGAGGGTGATGGCGTTGCCGGTGGAAGTGGGGCCCTTGCAGTGTTGTGAGAAAAGCATTTTCGGGGACCCACAAGGGAGAATGCGGTCTGGTGAGAAGATATACTTGTGGCACCAGATGCAAAATCAAAGGAGTGCCCCTGCGGTTCCAATGTCCCATCTCCGTCCACCCCGCATGGAAAAAGTCCAATCTTGCCTTCGTCAGGCCCAGAAATAGGACCAGTATCCAGAGTTCTGTGCCATGTCAAGGATAGTTCAGTTCAACCTTTCCCCCATCGGCTAGCTTAGTCTGTGTTCCCTGCCCAGCTGCACTTGGGCTGGCGCTGTGTCCAGGCCTGCACTTGGAGCCTGAGCAGTCTGCCCCACGCCCCAGGGGACTGCCAGAGCCACATGGCCACTTCAGAGAGAACATGCAAGCAAACAGGATGAGCCAGTGTTGGGGACAGGGGTGGGGGTGGGGAGGAGAGCTCTTTGTTAGCTGGGTTATATTATCTTGGGCTTGGGAAGGACCAGGAGGTTTTTCAAAATGATAAATCAACTTCCCAAGCTTTCGTGGCCTTCCGATGGGTCCACCTCCTAACCAGCCTGTTCTTTTCCCAGGCGAGACTGACAGGCCTCTGTGGTGGCCACTGTGGCTCCTACTGTGCATGTGCTCACCTCCCCTTTATTGTTCTATCCCTGCCCCAGTGATCTGCAGGGAAGGAAGGTAGTTCTGGGGGAGTGTGTGAAGCTCTGACTTCCTAGGGAAGCAAGCCTATGTCCCCTAGTAGATTATGTTGAATAATGTCTTGTTTCCTTTGCTCTCTCCCTTTACTAATATCTAGCTGCCTAATACCTGCTAACAATGGCAGAGCATCACAAAATCTTCCTTGATTAGTCACCCACAGTGAACCTCTGTGTCAAATTCTGTGAAAGGGAGAACTTTCCTCCTAGCACTTACATATTCAATATTTATACTTACCCAAGTCTGATTTGGGTGGGTCTTTCCCAAGCATGATTCCTGACTCCCCATTAGAGGTTGAGCTTCCTGAAAACAGGGCCTTCATTTCACCTTCCTCCTCTGTGCCAGCAGCCCAAATGCCTTCTAAACTGTGATTCAGAGTGAAGAGATTGGCACATGCCCTCCAGACCCAGCCCACACTTTCCTTCTGCTTTTGTTTCAGGCATTTGCAACCTCATCCAAAACATTCATAATTCTGAGGGTGAAAAAAAAGAAAATAATCAGTAGGCAGATGGGGGAGGAAGAGATGTGCCTGTGTCATAGTCAAACACCAACTTTGGGTTATGGTCCTTTAAAAAAAAAAGTTAAGAGCGTTGATTAAGCAGATATTAGGTCAGGCATCTTGCACTTCCAATGCATTATTTCATTGCATCCAGTTAGCAATCCTATGAGTTAGCAACTATTATTTCATAGATGAGAAAGCTGATGCACAGAGAAGTTCCGTAATTTGGTCAATAACTGATGACAAGTGACAGACTCAGGATTTGAATCAGTTCTTCAATCCGTTCCTTTCTCCTCCAACATAGTAGCAGTTTACTGAAGGAGTTGATGCTTCAGATTAAGATTTTGTTACTGGTGATTAAGTTGCAAAGTCCTAACCTTTTACTGCTAAGTAGCTCTCACGGGTGGATCTTATTTAAAAAAATTTTTTTTTGGATTTCAGAGAGGAAGGAAGGAGAGAGAGAGAGAAACATCAATGATGAGAGAGAATCATTGATCGGCTGCCTCCTGCACGCCCCACACAGGGGATCAAGCCCGCAACCCTGGCCTGTGCCCTGACCAGGAATTAAACCGTGACCTCCTGGTTCAAAGGTCCCATGCTCATGCCGGCTGAGCTCAAGGGTGGATCTTAATGTTTCAGAAGACTTTAGCCTACCAGACAAATATCATTTATTAATTACTTCCATTTCCCATAAGACAACCAGGCCTACTGCACTGAGTTGATGGGACTCCAGACAAAAACAAAGGAACGGTAGTAGCCTAAAAAGAGTTTTTATGCGGCTTCTTTGAGATGGAGAGAACAGCTCTCAGTCCTTTTTGGAGGTTAGCAGAAGTCCTGGACCACCACTGGAAATCCCTGCTCCAACCTTGTATGTTAGAATGCTTGAGTGTCTGGTATTTAGAGAGCGCCATGTGATGGCTGAGGGAGCTGCAACAGAAGAGAGGGGCACCCGAGGAGACGAGAGAGAGGAAGGGATGGCAGGAGAGAGACAGCGAGGGAGAGAGAGAGCCGTTCTGGGTGTTCTCTGCCTTGAGGATGATGCCTGTAGCTTTTAGCCAATGGATGGAATTAGAGCCTGTTTCAGTTCAGTCCTGAAGGCAGTGTGGGAAGGAGGATTCAGAAGAAGGTCACATTCAGATTTCAATTCCTGCCTTTCCTCACTACCTGCATAATTTCTGCATCTCATGGAATTAAATAGTTATTTTGCAGGATTGTCCCATCTGAGATAGAATATGTTAAAAAGAATTTCTGGCTTAGCAGGTGTTGAATAAAGGCCATTTATTAAAAGTCTTGAGAACTACCATTTTGTATTGGTTTAAGAACCTCAGATTTAGACAACTTGTATAATTCACACTTTCTTATGAATTTCAAGTCTGTTATCTCTGAGAAGTAATCATTGAAATAAACTAGAAAGACCTCATATATTTTTAGTATATGATAGTGGTCAGCCAAACAAGGGGAAAGATGGACTGGCAAGAAATAAAGAGAGATCAATTTTAATAGCACAAAACAGTAAGCTAACTACAGAAAAGCGGGGGAGGAACAGAAGAACACCAGAAAGGTACAAAATAGAAATCCTTGAAAGAATCCTTTCCCACCTTCCCGGCCTTAAATCTCTGATCTGTCTGTTGCCTCTATTTCTCCAAGTTGGGAAGAACACTGACATTTTTGGAGCTGTTCCCTCCAGCCCCACCCCTGCTCTTCTTTGGTTATATATCACTCCGCTTCCTGCCCCTTTACAACTCCTCCCTACCCCCATCCTGGTGCACCTACATATCTCTGCAGGCACTGGGCCTAAATACTGCTGGGTGTCTGGCTCACACCTCTTTCTACCCATCTTTGGTGGTCTGCACATGTGCCCCTCTCACGCTTGGAGCCAAGAAGTGTGTGTTGGAATGGGGTCTGGGGCAGGTTGAATAACAGGGTGGAATGATTATCTGCAGGAGCCCAAATCTTCCCACAGAGGCAAATCAGTATAAATTAAAAACATATATTTTAATCCCAAACATTGTTTCAGCTCATGTTAAAGGAAGGTATACGAGTTTATTATTATTTTCTTTTTCTTTCTTTCTTTCTTTCTTTCTCTCTTTCTTTCTTTCTTTCTCCCTTTCTTTCTTTCTTTCTTTCTTTCTTTCTTTCTTTCTTTCTTTCTTTCTTTCTCCCTTTCTTTTATATATTTTTATTGATTTCAGAGAGGAAGGGAGAGGGAGACAGAGATAGAAACATCAATGATGAGAGTGAATCATCAATCGGCTGCCTCCTGCACTCCTGCACATCCCTACTAGGGATCAAGCCTGCAACCTGGGCATGTGGTCTGACTGGGAATTGAACCATGACGTCCTGGTTCATAGGTCGACGCTCAACCACTGAGCCACGCTGGCTGGGCAAGAGTTTATATTATTTAGAGTCAAAGGGGATCATGAGCTTTAAGGTTTGAGAATCACTGGTCAATAGAGTCAGAAGTGTCTCCCATTACCCACTAATTTCAATCACCACCGGTACCCACGTATATGTGTACAGAAGTGAGTCAGCAGCCACCCAAGGCTGTGTGACTCCAACGTGAGTAAGTGGTGTTCCTCGCTGGGAGCAGGGGTGGAAGTGCGAGAAGAGGAAGCTGAAGACTGGTCTGGCCCTTTCCTGGAAGAGTCTGGTTCTGAGTCACAGCCCCTGTAGATTTCCGCCTCTGCTGCTGACAGAAATGACGTTAGCCAGAACTGTTTTTCTCCTGCTTCTTTCTAAAAGAGTTTTAAAAACCATGTACTCACTTACATATTTTAAAGTTGACATCTAACATTTTTCATTGCATTTCAGCATTACCCCAAATGTCTTCAGAACCCCAGACTTCTCTTGGCCTTGCCCCTTTGTCTCCTGGTGAACTCATATTTCCCCCCTTCACATCTCAGTGCAACCCCCTCTTTCAGGATGCCTTCCCCGCCCTCTGATGGCCTTGCGGGCTTTTTGCTCTCTCCATGCTGTGCTCTTACTGCATTTCTGTATGTTTGCTCTTACATATTTGTTTGTCTCTCCAATTAACCAGGGCTCCTTGAGGGCTAGGACTAGGTGTATCAGAGAATATACATGCCCAGTGTCTAATTCGAGGTGTGGATGGAGTAGGTGCTCAGACGAAGATTGTTGAATTGAATGTCATGCCATTTGGAGAAACTTAGAGTGAAAAAAGATGATAAGCATACCCCCGGTTTTGGACTATGTCATAAATGGGGTTGGGAGGTGGTAAGAAGTGTCCATGGATACTTTTCTCTGTCTTGTTATCTTCTGGTGCATGAACAGAAGTGAGTGGCTGTCCTTGAATCGCTCTATGTGCCTCTGGGTGCGTGACCCTCTTGAGCAGCGGTTCTCAACCTGTGGGTCGCGACCCCTATTGGGGGTCGAACAACCCTTTCACAGGGGTCGCCTAAGACCATCGGAAAACACATATATAATTACATATTGTTTTTGTGATTAATCACTATGCTTTAATTATGTTCAATTTGTAACAATGAAATTGGGGGTCACCACAACATGAGGAACGGTATTTGTGACATTAGGAAGGTTGAGAACCACTGCTCTTGAGGATAATCAGCTCATTCCACAAGTCTGTGACTAGAGGCTCTGAGTGTTCAGGGTGCTGAGGAGGGGGCAGAGGCTCTGGGCACAAGCTGTCGAACACAGCTGGGGTCACATAGGTAGAATCTACATCTGCCCAGGGGTGTAGGGGGCACCTTCTGCGATTACCCTGACAGCTGAGATGAAAGAATCAGTCAGTGGACAGCCATCCTCCTCCAAACAATGCTGGGCTGATACATTCTCTGCTCTGTTGCCAAGGGGTGGGAGCAGCAATAGGCTGACCTATGAAACCTTCTGGCTTGGACTTAGGAGGGTCTGGACTGACTCTTCTGGGTGAGTTCATCTTATCAGGATTTTATCCAAGCAAGCCCCTAACCAGGTCCTCACAGTCTGTGCAGTGCATTTGACGTGTAACAGTGCTGCTGAAATGGGGTCCACGCTGACCGCATGAGAATGCCTTGGGTGTGTTAAGAATGCAAATCAGAATTCCTGGGTGAGGCCCAGGAAGCTGTATTTTAACAAGTGTCCAGGCGATTATTTTCTCCAGGAAAGTGGAGAACACTGCTATACTGGATACACCTCTCTCTCTCCCTCTCTCTCTCTCTCTCACACACACACACACACACCTGCCTTCAGCTCCCGCGGCTGCTAATGCCACTTGGTCCTTTCCCTGCAGTCTCCCTCAGCAGGGCTCTGAGGTTTGTTTTTCTCCACTGTGGACCTTGTTCATTTCCTGCTGCTTCCAAGAGGCTGGGAGAGGGTAGAGAGCAAGAATGAAGGCAGGAGGGAGGGGGAAGGGCTAACTAAGGCAGTAGAGATTTCAAGAATGAAAAGGAACATGCTTAGTGACAATGCTCCTTTGTGAAGAGTAAGCTTTATGTTGATGGAGCTGCAAGTCATTAGCAACCCAGCCACAGGGTGGTGAGCTGACCTGGTCTTTCTCTAGGGCCAGATCGCCCTCTGCTGCCGACAGATAAATAACATTAGGGACTTGGGAACTGTCCAGGAAAGAGGAAGAGTCCCTGGGGCTGGGGTGGAGAGAAGACGTGACCAAGGCCAAGAGGTCACAGAGTCACCACTTCAGGCAGTAGAAGACTCTTCTTAGGATCTGGTTTGCAGGGAAGGAAGAAGTAGCCAGTTCAGTGGGTGTTTCCAGAACCCAGCCCAACAGTGGGTTCAGCCAACATCTCCACCAGCTCCCATGAGTCCAAGCTCCCATTTGATTTGGCTCTGCAGCCATGATTTCCCCCTTCTTACTCTTACCACACCTTGAAAAGAAAGGGTGTTTAAAATAGGAAGAGGGATTAAAAAGGGGGGGGGCAAATTTTTGGTGTGGAGGCATCCAGGGGCAATTGGTCAAGTCTCAGACTTTAAAAATCTAATTTTCAGCCCTGACCGGTTTGGCTCAGTGGATAGAGCGTCGGCCTGCGACTGAAGGGTCCCGGGTTCGATTCCGATCAAGGGCATGTACCTTGGTTGCGGGCACATCCCCCATGGGAGGTGTGCAGGAGGCAGCTGATCGATGTTTCTAACTCTATCCCTCTCCCTTCCTCTCTGTAAAAAATCAATAAAATATATTTTCAAAAAATCTAATTTTCAGCGTGTTTCTTTTGTCCTCATGAAAGCACTGGGTCTTCCTCTTTCTTCTCTTGCCAGGGAATTCTTACCCCACAGATGTGAGTCAGCGCTTCTTTATTGCCCCATTTTATTGCTCTTGGGAGCGATGGTTCATGTGGGTCAGGAAGAGAGCAAAGATTTGAGAAGAAAAGCTCAAGCACAGCAGTTGCTGCTGCCAGCCCGGGGCAGTGACCCATTTCCTTGTAGTCCTTGCTTCGGGCCCCTTCCCAGCTCTGATTGGAGCTGGCCACCAGCGGGCCACACCCCTGCACTCTCACCCTTTGGATTCTTGCAGAGCATAGGATTCCTGGGGAGATACCCTCAGGGTCAGACCTGGAAAATTGCTGAACCTGCCCCAAAGGAGCTAGGCTGGAGTGGAGGAAGGAAGGAGGAGAGGATGGGAGAAGGGGAGATGAGGAGTGGGGTGAAGATGGGAGTGCAGTGAGACCCTCTTGCTCTTCCCAAACATCCTCAAGTACAGAGTAAGTCAATCTATGTGATGCCAAGCCCCACAACCGAAAGAGATACCTTTGAATAAAAATTGGGTTGTTTGGTTGGTTTTGGGTCTACATGAGACCCAATATCTGTATCTTCAGATAACCACATTTGGATAATTTTATCTGTAAGCCCCCAGATATATGCTGGTTATCTATTTCTATTAAAATCAAAGTACTTTAACTCAGCCAGCGTGGCTCTGTATTTGAGCATTGACCTATAAACCAGGAGGTCATGGTTCGATTCCCGGTCAGGGCACATGCCCAGGTTGCAAGCTCTATCCCCAGTAAAAGAGGGTGTAGTAGGCAGCCGATCAATGATTCTCTCTCATCACTGATATTTCTATTTTTTTCTCCCTTCTTCTCTGAAATCAATAAAAATATATTTAAAAATTTCTTGAGAAGTTGTGGTAAAAATATAAGGGTGTCAGACGGAAACATTAAAACATTATAATGTCATAAATGGGAAAATGACAGATTCTAGAACCTCATACCAGGAAGCAGGATATTGATCACGGGAGGAAAATTCCAGTGATTTAAATAGTTGTTTTGTGTACCCTTCAAAAAGAAAGATGTTGACACTTGAAATGAGTATGAGTTTTCTGGAACTATTTCATGTCAAGTTATCTATATTTTATTTTATGATAAAGTTACTAGGAGTGTGAATTAGAGCAATGCCATAGTTACATTCTGTCTTGATTTTAGCAAGACATTTACAGAGTAAGTTGACATCATTGAGGAAATGATGAAAGATGTGACAAGGTTCTAATATTGTTTGCTGGGCTGTATGGGTTGAATAGCTTGTGTCAATGTGAACTGATTCAGGGCCTTTGACCCTATTCTACTTGGAGTTTTTATCAAGGACTTAAGAAAGCATTTTAATTAAATTTGTAGATGACAAACTTGGGAGCAAAATTTAATGAATTACATAGTAGGGTTAAGATTTAAAAAATTTTTATTTTGGAATAATTACTCCAAACCAATAAGAATATTATTGTATCCTGGAATTAAATCTAGAAACAAATTGAACAGGTAGGAGCTTTTGGATGATGGTTCAAAAGAAAACCCTATGACAATCTCTGAGGTGGGGTTTCATTATTTCCAGTGTAACTGCTAAAAACAAGCAAACAAACAAACAAACAAACAAACAAAAAGAGGAAAGAACTCTCCCCTGGGTGGCCACTCTGCTAAAAACAAGCAAACAAACAAACAAACAAACAAAAGAGGAAAGAACTCTCCCCTGGGTGGCCACCCTGGAGCCCTGTATATGGATTGATGTGCCATTCTTTAGGAAGATCCTTAAAAATTGTGGGATATTCAATGATGATAACACTGTGCAAGCGGCTTTAGAATACATTTTATCATATAATTTCTTTTTTAAAAAAAGTTTTTATTTATTTTTAGAGAGAAGAAGGGAGAGGGGAAAGAGAGATAGAAACATCATCGCTCGGCTGCCTCCCATACACCCCCATACTGGGGATTGAGCCCACAAGCCTGGCATGTGCCCTGACTGAGAATCGAACCAGTAACTTCTTGGTTCATGGATTGACACTCAATCACTTAGCCACACCGGCCTGCCTCTCATATAAGTCTTAAAATAATTTTGTGTGATAGCTATACCTATCATTTCACAAGCAAAGAAACTGGGGCATAAGATTAAGCATTTGTCCTAAATCATACAACTATAATTCAGGTTTGTACACAGATCTGGCAGATGTTCCCACCCATATGCTTTGAAGAATGACCAGGTCGGTATGGCTCTGTATGGTCCTGGAGCAGGTCCTCTACCTAAATTCTTTTAGGCATTTAGGGGAGAGGTCAAAGGCTTTTCTGAGTCTTTTGTTTCTTAAAAATAGCCAGTTTAAAATAATCGCTATCCCAAAGAGGCATCTTTTGGGGTGGCAAACTCTCTTCCTCCTTAGTCCTAAATTAAACTGTGCCTTAACACAAATAGTTAAGAGTCAGGATATGCATTTAAAAATATTTTTAGTGTCATGTGGAAAATATGGCTCTAGGCTAGGGGGTATAATTAGGACAAAAATGTTGATCGGTATCAGCAAAGACTTGATACATAGAACTGTCCCAGAATGGACTGAGCTGCTTAGGAAAAAAGTGTGTGTGCATGTGTCCAGGCTCTGCGTGCTGGGATGTGGCGGTGACCAAAGTCCCCGCCCTCAGGGAGTTTCTTGACAGTGTTTCAGAGTTTCTTACAAAGTGTATTTAAGGTAGCTGGTGACTCACTCTGGATTCCTCCCAGGAGTGATGACATTTGAGTTGGGTCTGTACTAGGTGGAAACTTGGACTGGTGAATTCTATGATTCTTCTTTGTAAATAGTTAGATAATTTGATGTTTAAGGTTTTATGCAAATATTAGCTCACATGTTACCACTATCACTCTAGCCACATTCCCTCTTTAGTCATTCACAGTTGTTGCTGTTTTTGTTTAACAGTTATTCAAATAAGATTGGCCTATATGTCTACATTATCTTTTTTAAAGATTATTTATTTATGTATTTGTTATCCTTTTTATTGAATTTATTGGGGTGATGCTGGTCAACAAAATTATAAAGGTTTAGTTGCATAATTCCACAACACATCATCTGTACACTGTGTTGTGTGTTCACCTCCCTAAGTCAGATCTTCTTCCATCACCTTTATCCCCCCGATGCATACCTCCCCCACCTCCCCCACCTCCCCTACATAGTCTTGTACACAAACATTCAAAGCAGTTTTATTTGTAATAAACAAAAACTGGAAATGCTCAAATGTCCATCAATGATAAATAAACATATTGAGGTACATCCCATACCATGGAATATTACTCAGCAATAAAAAGGAATGAAATATTGATGCACACAATAGCATGATGGACCGCAAAATAATTATATCACATGAGAGAAGCCAGATTAAAAAAAAGTACATGTTGTGCTATTTAATTTACATAAAACTCTAGACTATGTAAACTAATCTATGGTGGCAGACGGCAGATCAGAGGTTGCCTGTGGACAGAGTTGGTGGGTGTTGGGAATGGATTACAAGGAGCACAAGGACACTTTGGGGAGTAAGGGAAGGTACATTATCTTTTTAAAAAATGTATATTTTTATTGATTTTAGAGAGAGGAAGGGAGATGAAACATCGACGAGTGAAACATCCATCAGCTGCCTCCTGCACGCGTCCTACTGGGGATCGAGTCCTAACCTTCTGGTTCATGGGCCAATGCTCAACCACGGAGCCACACTGGCTGGGCGGTACATTATCTTGATCATGGTTATGGTTTCACAGGTGTATATGCATGTGTCAAAACTCACCCAGTTGTAAACTTTAAATATGTAGGCAGTTAATGATATGTCAATTACAGCTCAATAAAGCTGAAATTTAAAAAGGAAAATGCAGAAAGGGACAATATAGGACACTGTAAGCAGCAATGACCTCTGAAGTTAGGACTGGGGAAAGAATTCCTTAATTTTCCCTTTTTGTGCTGTTTACATTTTTATGGGAAAAATAAGTAAAAAATGAAAAGTTTAAAAAATAAAACTGTTTACACAAGCAAAAATAAATAAATAAAAATCAGGCTGTTTGGAGCCCAGAAGTTAATGGATTTGGAAAAACTTCATGGTTGCATGTAGAACAGAAAAGCTGCTATAAGATCTGTTCAGAGATGACCTAGTTACTGAGACTGCAAAGGCTCAGCTGGAAGCTCTTTCAAAGGTCTCCTCTGGGTCCTCTTCCCTTGGAGCAAAGTCTTTGGGACTCAGCTGCAATGAGAGAATAGCCTCCTGCCTCTCTGGGATTGCTTAGAGACTTGGGGGTTAAGAAACCTGGTCATTGTTCAAGTTCAACAATGAGTAATTAGCACTTAGAACTTAGAGAATCATTCATTGGCTGCAGGAGATGAGAGAGAATCATTGATCGGCTGCCTCCTGCACACCCCACACTGGGGATAGAGCCTGAAACCTGGGTATGTGCCTTTGACTGGAATCAAACCCAGGATCCTTCAGTCCGCTCTAGCCACTGAGCCAAACCAGCTAGGGTTTAATATATTTGTATTGATTTCAGAGGGAAGGGAAGGGAGAGAGAGGGAGAGAGAGAAAGATCAATGATGAGAGAGAGCCATTGATCGGCTGCCTCCTGCACATCTGCACACCCCACATTAGGGATCAAGCCTGCAATCTGGGCATGTGCCCTGACTGGGAATTGAACTGTGACCTCCTGGTTCATAGGTCGATGCTCAATCACTGAGCCACACCGGCCGGGCTCATTGGTTCTTAGTAGCCCCCAAACTTCACACTCATGGCAGCCTCTGTTTAATCCTGTGATTCTCAGCTCCTCAGAGATTGTGATTTCAGTGGCCTAGACTTCAGTGTTCTGATTTCAGCTCACCCGATGATTCCAGTGGGCAGCCGGGCTGAGGACCGTTGCTTTACTCTCATTATTGCCACTTCTTCAGTCATAGTTATGAGTTTATGTAGCTGAAGTATGTTGAATGTAAACAAATAGGAAGAATTTGGCCAACATATTGAAGGGACCAAAGTTCTGCCACCTAAGGCTGCTTTGGGGGACATTGATTTATGCTGTTTATTAAGAAATGAGACTCAGAAAGAACCTTTGACCCTCTCCCCTTTCCTGCCCAAGAGATTTGGAAAGAGAAACTGCTTCAGGAAGGAGATCTTAGGATGTCAACTCAGCTTAATTTGAACTGAGTTTGGTAAATAGAGGGCTTCAGAAGGGGGCCCATTAGCTAGACACCCCTTGTGTCCCATTGTTCCTGAGTCACCCAGCAGGGATTTTCCTGCCCTGTGTGCTCTTCCTCTACTTCCTGTGAATCGCACATTCTCACTTCTGAAATCTAATACCCTCATTCCCTTCCTCTTCCTCCTTTGTCCCAAACTGTCTTATATACCCAGTGTTGTCTCACTGTCTTTGGAATTTTCATTCCCATGTGAATTCCCCATGCACATGTATTAAAACTTAGATTTTCTCCTGTTAATCTATTAATTTGATTATCAGTCCAGCCAGAATTTAGAAGGTGGGAGGGAAAATATTAATATTTTTTTATCCCCCCCAATATACTTAAAATTAACAGTAACTAACACTTATGGAGACATATATATTCCAGGCACATTGCAAGGTGTTTTACATACATTATCTCATTTCATCCATTCAGCAATCTTATGATGTAGAGAATATTATCTTTTTCTTTTTTTTTTTAAAATATATTTTATTGATTTTTCACAGAGAGGAAGGGAGAGGGACAGAGAGTCAGAAACATCGATGAGAGAGAAACATCGATCAGCTGCCTCCTGCACACCCCCCACTGGGGATGTCCCCGCAACCAAGGCACATGCCCTTGACCGGAATTGAACCTGGGACCCTTCAGTCCGCAGGCCGACGCCCCATCCACTGAGCCAAACCGGTCAGGGCGAGAATATTATCTTTTTCACAGGTAAGAAAACTGAGGCCCAAAGAACTTAATTTAATTGTCCAAGGTCATGGATCTAGTGTGTGCCTAAGATAGGACTCGAACCCAGGTGTTTCTGACTCCCAAATCCCTTGCACTTAACTCATTTTACACAGTGTATGTCCCAGAATCATAACTATAAGAGATTAATTTATAGTTCATTTCCCAATCCTTTCTGGTCTCTGACACTTTTGTAAGGGATCTGTCAGGGCCTGCAAGGTGACATTCACTGAGGTTTTGTTTTTAAACGACCTCTTAGAGTCTCCTGCACCATCTACCACCTTTTATACACACTGTATTGTACTCAAGGTAATCACGCCTAGTATTTATCTATAGGTAGAAAATGGGGTGTGATCCAAGTATGCGTTCACAAATTACACTTAGCGTTTATATCTATACACACACCCCTGTATTTAAACACATATAAAAGTTATGGATGTAGTACAAGGGACAGAACGTTGATTTAGAGTTCCGCTTTTGACTAGCAATGTGACCTTAGACAAACACCCATATTTGTTAGTCTGCTCTAAAACGGGGAGACAATGCTTGCTTTTTCTAACTGTGACTATCTGAGGTTTGAATGAGATCCCAAACCTACCTAGCAAGGAGTCTCGACCATACATTTTTTTTTGCTGGCTAGTGAGCTGTCCATGTGAACTCTAGTAAATGTGGATGACGTGTCTTCCTCACCTTTTATAGATAACGTTGCATCTCTGTGCATCCCAGTTGATGAGCCATAAATTTCCCTCCCCTTGTTTACGGACAAACCTCTGGAGTTCTGTGTAATGTGCGTGGGTCAGGCGTTGCGAGTTTAAATAGGAAGCAGGGGAAAGAACAGAAGGAAAGAGTGGGAGAGGCATTTTTACAACTTACAGACTAGCATTTTTATTTTTAATTTTTATTTTTTACTACAAAACAAGTCACTGTTGGCTGGGATGGGAGAACTGGGCCCTTTTATACACTGTTGGTGGGAGTGTTCATTGGTCTACACTTTTGGAGAGCTAGTTATCAAATTAAAGACCAACATATCAATCCCATTTGTACTAGATAATAAAAAATTAAAAAGTGTAAACTCATATTTCTACCAAGATTTAGTAGAAAAAAAGGTATGAGAAGATAGACAACAGATAGTTAACGGGTGGCTAACCCTGGGAGAAGTTCCACTTTTTACTTTATATTCTTCTGCACAGTTTGAACTTGCAGACAAGCATTTATTATTATTATTTTTTTGCAAAAAGACAAAAGAAGCCCGGAGCAGAGCCCAGTGGATGTGCGCAGATCAGCTGTGCTCCGGTGTCCTTACTCCCTGGCCCACAGTCCCAGGAGGGCGCTGACCCCTGCCGGGCAGGCCCTCCGCGTGCTGTTTTGCAGTCCATTACCAGCTGCTTAAGCAGCAGGTTCCCCGTGGCTGGTCAGCTGGAACCTGCTTCTGGAAGACAAACAGGAAGGACGCAGCTGTCAGTGGCCTCACTGACAGGAAAATAATTTAAATCTTAAAACATTGAGGAAAACTTCCTGCCTCTGCCTGGAGAGGGGCGTGAGCCAGACAGAGGTGGCCCTGAAGGAAGCCTTGCATTTGCGGGTATGACCAGCTTCCAGCCTCGGGTCCTCCGCACTTAGTGAGGCTGCGGGTCCACAGGCGAAGTCTCACTGGGTCCTGATCCCTGAGGTTTAACTGGAGCTCTCTCCTCTTATGCAAGACCAGAGGCCCGGTGCAGCTCTCTCCTCTTATGCAAGAGGCCTGCAGGACCTCAGGGCAAAGAGAGATTAGGGGAGGCAATACAATAGCGTAAGACTCAGGTAGGTGGACAGCAGATCCTTGCTCTGACACTTTCTAATTGGGTGGCCTTAGGCAAATTATTTCACCTCTCTGAACCTACATTTCCTTACCTGTAAGATAGGGAAAACCAGTGCACTTGTATTATAGGGTTGGAGGTGCTGCTACCTCTAAAGGGCTTAGCTCTCTCCGCCTGGTATAGAAGATGCTCAATTAATGCCACAGTTATGTTTGCTTGGAGCCTCATTTCCTACCACTCCCCGCAGTGGCTGTGATTAAGAATTTGGGCTCTGTTATTTATTACAAGTGTGACTTTGGACAGACCTCTTTGGGCCTCAGTTTTCTCATGGGCAATATGAGCGTAAGGATTCCCATCTCATGGCCCTTGTGAAGATTAACGGAGATGGGTACATATAACAGTGAAATGTCTGGAACATAGGCTGTTAGAATTTGCTGATGAAATATTAGCATGTTTCCTATAAAAAATACAAGTTTCATAAAACCATCTTCCAAATCCCTGCCTGCCCTGGCCCCAGACTCTCAGAAAACGAGCTGCTGGTTCCAGTCTGAAGGTGTCTTGAGCTCCTGTGTTTCAGGATGTTCCTGTCTCAACCGCTTCCTTCTCACTCCTCCGGCTTCCTTTCCCTCCCTGCCAGGAGGCCCCTCATTAGTCCAATTAATAAACCGCTACTGTCATCTCAGTTTAGTCCCAAGAGCAGGGTCCCTTGGGGATGTGCATTATGCTGGGGAAGTGAGGTGGGGGAGCTGCAGGGACACCCTCATTTCCACTGGGGAGTGGAACAAGGAACCAGGATTGGCAGCAGATGGGCCTCCCTGGGCGGGGTCTCCTGGGACATCATCAGGATAATCAGTGAGAGCTTCATCATTCAGAATGAGAGTCTGGCAGTTTGGCAGAGCACCAGGGTCCCTTTCAGGGACTGGAAGGTTCTGCCCTGGAGATAATGACAACCCTGAGGCCTCTGGCCTTCAGTTCTCTCTTGGGCAGGCGCATACACACACGTGCATGTGCCGGCATGCACGCCAGTTCCCTGGGCTTTCACTCAGCTAAAGAATTTGTGGGTACATTCCAGGCCTGGAAGGTGGCAAACAGGGTGAGCTTGGAGGGCCCAGAAACGCACGCACGACTGCTCCTGCTGATTGCTGAGAATAATCAAACCCTGAGGTTCCCAAGAGCTTATTAAACCGTCACAATGCCTCATCCAGAGTGACAGCTCGTTCTCTCCCAGTCTTAGGAGGATAAAGGATAATGGGGCTAACAAGTTAGCTCAGAAGCTCAGGCAGCCCAGGGACAGGCTGGTTTGTTGGGTGCACAATGGAGTCAGCATTTGCAACCCCAAAACGAGATTATGCTGAGGCTGGGGAGGGAGCCAGGTGTGTGTGTGTGTGTGTGTGTGTGTGTGTGTGTGTGTGTGTGAGAGAGAGAGAGAGAGAGAGAGAGAGAGAGAGAGGTGTGTCATGCGGTTATGGTTTGTTGGGAAATCAGCCCAGTTATTCCCGCAATCTGTGACATTGTACATACCTGTTCAGGCTTATATTTAGGCAAAAGGGGGTTCATATCAAACTCGTTCTGCTCACACCTGGCTCCTCCCTGCTGCACTGTCAGCACTCCCGTTCCCCACCTAGAATTATGAGCTCCAATGCTGGCCTCATTCCCAGGTGAATGTGGGTCGTTTGCCTTTATCTCATTGATTTGTAGGCCTTTTTTTTTTTCTTCAAATTCTGGGTAATTTGTTGGTTATGTACGTTGCAAATATCTTTTTGTGGTGTCTTTTGTGAGTGAAATTTTATTTTAATCTGTTCAAATTGATCCTTTTCTTTTATGGTTAATGATTTTTTTCTCTTTTCAGATATTCTTTGCTACTCCAAAGTGAAAAAGATAGTCTTTACTATTCTCTTCTAAAAGCTGCATGGTTTTGCCTCTCACGTTTAGGTCTTGAATTGATTTTTGAATGTGATGTGAGAAAGGATCCAGTTTCATTTCTTTCCATATGATTATCTAGTGATCTCAGCCCCATTTATTGAAAAGCCTGTCCTATCTCCCCTGCTCTGAAGTTCCACCTGCACCGTAAATCAGATGTCCCATGAAGTCTCTGATATGCACCCAAAGTCTATTAAACTTATGCTCTGGGGACACTACACTCTTTAATTACTATAGCTTTCAAAACCTATCTTGATATTTGGTGAAGCAAGTTCTTTTACATTCC
>NW_005354632.1:2769366-2770370 GCF_000412655.1 Myotis brandtii | reverse complement strand
GTATCTTGGTTACTATTTTGTCCTTGCACTGCCATGTCCATTGGAAATTTTTATTGGAATTGTATAAATCTACAAAGCAACCTGAAAGAATTGATACCTTTATAATAACAATTCTTTCAGTCTAAAAGCATAGTATAACTCTCCATCTACTTAGGTCTTTTAAAAATACTTTCTAAAAAATATGTTTTTATTTTTTAAAATAGATTTTTATTGATTTCAGAGAGGAAGGGAGAGGGAGAGAGAGATAGAAACATCAATGATGAGAGAATCATTAATTGGCTGCCTTCTGCACACCCCACACTGGGGATCGAGTCTGCAATTGAAGCATGTGGCCTGAAAGGGAATCGAACCGTGACCTCTTGGTTCATAGGTGGATGCTCAACCACTGAGCCACACCGGTTGGGCTAAAATACTTTTAAATAACATTTTGTAGTGTTCTCCATATACTTTTTCTCTTGCTCTTCTTGTTTGATCTAGGTATGTTAGATTTTATTGCTATTGCATATGCTAGCTTTGAAAAAAATATATGTTATAGTTGATGATTTCTTAGAATAATACTGATGTATGTTGAACTTGTAGTCATAACCTTGTTGAACCTTTTTACTGGTTCCAATCATTTACCTAAAGATTCTTTTGGCTTTTTTTTCTCCAGATAAAAAACAGAAAAAGAGTTTTAAAAGTATAATTGTGACTCCAAACCTACCATGGAAAGATTGATTTCAGTTACTTTCTAGGACAATCCTGTGACCTAGGCATTGCCAGTCTCTTTAACCTGCAGGTTTTTAATTTGAAGAGTCAGGAAACCCATAGTCATGTCAGCTAGCCTGTCTCGGGTGCATTTGTTTCCTCATCAGCAATAACTGTCTTGCCAATTTCACAGTCATTGAGGGAATGAACAAAGTAACAGATGCAAAGCTAAAGTCTTATTCATAATCTTGGATATAATACAGCCGTGGGCAAACTACGGCCCGCGGGCCGGATCCGGCCCGTTTGAAATTAATAAA
>NW_005354632.1:2767631-2769348 GCF_000412655.1 Myotis brandtii | reverse complement strand
ACCCTTTTATGTAATGATGTTTACTTTGAATTTATATTAGTTCACACAAACACTCCATCCATGCTTTTGTTCTGGCCCTCCGGTCCAGTTTAAGAACCCATTGTGGCCCTCGAGTCAAAAAGTTTGCCCACCCCTGATATAATACATAGCTGAGTGAGCATAAGGTGGTTGATCATCACTGTTCCTAGTAGGTTTTCCATAGCCTCTGCTTCAGGATAAATAAAAAATGTCCTCATACCCAGCCTTCACTTTGTTGACTGTTCAACACTCTCTTTATCTACACGTTCTGTTTGCTTTTCTGCGAGTGTGTATATAAGACAGCATTCTCCAAAACAGAGGAAAGAAGAGTATTTTCCTTAGAGGCGTGCCTTGCAGGTGCTGTCCCATCATTTATTGAACTAGAATAGAAACTGGAGGTACACAGATGAATGAATGAACAGGGCCTCTGCCTTCAGGATGGTCCGTGGTCCATCTACCCATAGTGACGACATGATTCCTGTTAGAGTGGAGTTGTCACGCACCTGCAGGACTAGAGCAGCTGAAGACAAGTAGGAGCGTGCAGAGGAGGCCCCAGCTGGGCTCTGGAGGCTTAGGGGCCAGATGGAGGCCCCAGAATCCTTTTTGTGTCTGTGACTTGGAAGGTAGTCCCTCTGCCATTTCCCTTTCTTAGAACCCAGAGAAGATAAAAGACTATTTTCTATAACTATATAGTATACCAATTTTCTTTTTTAAGAAAATATTTTTATTGATTTCAGAGAGGAAGGGAGAGGGAGAAAGATAGAAACATCAATGATGAGAGAGAATAATTGATCGGCTACCTCCTGCACACCCGCTACTGGTGATAAGCCCGCAACCCAGGCATATGCCCTTGACCAGAAATGAACCCGGGACCCTTTAGTCCCCAGGCTGAGGCTCTATCCACTGAGCAAAATCGGCTAGGGCTAGTATAGCAATTTTCAACCTTTTACAGCTCATGGCACACATCAACTAATTGCTAAAATTCTGCGGCATACCAATATATATATTATGTATATATCACTTTGGAGCAAAATGGGTAGGTAATTACTATTATAACTATTTGTTGTATACCAATCAAAATTATACCTTTTTGTCAGATTGTCATATATATATATGTATGTATATATATATACATACATATATATATATGACAATCTGACAAAAAGGTATAATTTTGATTGGTATACAACAAATAGTTATAATAGTAATTACCTACCCATTTTGCTCCAAAGTGACTTAAAAAGAAAATCAAGTGGCTATAGTTGTCTATAAGGATTTCTGGTACCAAAGAATTAACCAATCAGACGCAAGCTTATGCGGGGTGACCAATAAGATGCGACTCTCTTATATGACCTATATATTTAAGGTTCAAGACTGGGCATTCACACTGGAGCGCTGTTGTTGTGTTGGTTGCTGTCATTTGGCAATCTAAGGGAAAAGAGGTCAGTGCCCCTGGCTAAATAGGTATTCCACGTTTTAAAAATTCTTGTGGCACACGGGTTGAAAACCGCTGCTGTAGCAGATAAACTCCAAGTCGGGACTTCCAACTCCTAGCGCTCGGGCGCTCCTTGCTCCCTCTTAAGGAGCAACTGCGCCCTCCTACGGAGGAACGGTGCGGGAACCACGGAAGGGCGCCCCACAGTGCCAGACACCTAAAGTCCTCCTTAAGGACCTCCTGGTTTCCGGCCCCGCCCCCTCC
>NW_005354632.1:2720980-2767202 GCF_000412655.1 Myotis brandtii | reverse complement strand
TGCTCCTGCCAGAGCCCTCTGCTGGACTGCAGTCGCAGGAAACTGCCGGCGCCGAGCTGGAGGGCGCTGTCGAGCCCCCTGCCCCCCGACGCCGCCAGCCTGTGAGTAGAGTGGCCGAACGGGGGTGGGGACGTCTCTGGAGAGGGGCGCTCCCCTTCCAAGGTGGGGACAGGCCTGGTCGGAGGGCGCGGTCGGGAGCCCAGGTTCTGAAGAGAAACGCCATTAGGATGCTGTGAACTTTGGCGACGGGGCCCAGAAACCTGCAGCTGAGGTTCTGGAGACTCATGGAGACCCGCGTGGCTGTGGGCCCTGGGTGGGTGGAGCTGGGGCGGTGGTGTTAGGGCTCCACGGGCCTGGGCACCGGCATTGACTGTGGACGCGGGGGGCGGGCGGCCCTCGCCCACTTCGGGCTGCCTCATCCAGTGTGTGCTCAGCTCGAACGGTCCCGGGCGTGTGGGTGTTATAAACACGACCGCCGAAGACCCCAGCTGCCTTTTGTCCCTAGTTCGCATTTTGGCTCCTCCTGTGCCGCAGTTTTGATACGTTACAAGATTAAAACTAAATGTGTTCGGAGAGCCAGTCCTACCCCGAACAAATACCTTTATTAGTAGCATTCGTGGTCTCATTTAGAAAAGGAGTATTCTTTACAAAATCATGTTGTGTTTTAATTGTTTTCAGGTGCATTTCTCGTGGCAGGGAATCTAAAAAGCAGCCCTCTTTGTTTATGTATGAGAAGCAAGTGCAGTGATTGGTTGAATTCTTGCGGAGACTCCCTGCCTGCGCCGCTTTTGACAGGCCTGTGTAGTGGCACTGACGGGGGAGCTCATGGGTCCGAGTCAGCCTGGGGCATTAGGAGCCACAGTCGCTACTAAATGCTGAAACGATGGGCCTTCTTAACCTCCAGCGTACAGTTATTTCTCTGCCACTAACTGAGTCATTCATTTATTAATTGGCGGACTTCCGGTACAGCTGTCTCCAAAAAAGAGTCACAAGAAAGAATAGCTTGAGGTGCAATTAAAATGTGAGGGTCTGTTTGGATTTTCAGTGGAAAGTAGTGTGCAAATTGAAGGTCTCTCTCTCTGCCACAGAGCTTATTTATACATTTGCAAATAGGTTAGGATAGATGGGAAAGACAGCTACCTCATAAATTCCTTGAGAAAATGAAGTAATTTAAAAAAACCAAATGCTGTAATAGCATAGGTGTGCAATATAATAAAATGCGTTCTGTGGCTTTAAGATGTGACACCGGTAGCTAGTTTGGTTCTCTTGATGCAAATAAAATTTAAACATTTATATCAATGTTCAGCATAGTTTTTTTAAACCTAGCACAGCATCGTTGTAATGCAGCAAGTGCCTTTTTGTAAAAAATTCTTGGAACAGCTAACTGATTACGATAGAATAACTTTGGTGCAGGTTTCAAAACAACACAACTTCATTCAGCTGTAATTGAAATAAATATGCCCCACTTTTTAAGATGCGCCATTGGTAGGTAAACAATAATTAGAAATAGTTTTATGTAAGAGACATGTATTTTGTGTCTAGGTATGATTTTTGTTTAATTGAGATAAATTTCCTAAAGCCAAATGACATTCAAAATTTTTAAATGTTCTAGAATGAAATTGACATTTTTCAGTTGAAGTGAAATGCCTTGGAGAGCAATTTTGTTGGAGAAATGTAATTGGAGGGAAGTCTTACAAAAGCAGAACAACTCTTAACATTTTAAAAGGTGGGCTTGTGCTGTTATAAACGGAGAAACGTAACAGTCTTCGTAAGTTGCCTTCAGCTATAAAATCACCCGATACACATGGGTTTCTTTATGTAATTTTCAAACACATGCAGTGCTTAAATATATTAGTGATTCAAACTCCAATGCTCAAATTTGTGGCCATCATCAAAAAGATCGTGGACAAAATTTATTAATCCTGGTTTTTGAAATATGTCTGCCCTGGTTCCTGGCACAGAGCTCCTGAAACCCTTGTAATTTCCTAAGGGACAAGAGTTCTAGAAGCTTCTTTCTTTTTAATATTTGGTCTTTGAACTTGTTTTCTGACACAAGGCTCTTAAATCCTTTGGAATTTCCTGGGTGATAGGAGTGTCTTTTGATCTAAAGAGACACTTCTTGGTTGGCTCCTGGATAGATAGCTTCAGGATGGGGTCCGGTCACCAGAAAGACCGATCTGTCATAAGCAGCTTGGGACTTTCAGCCCCTCTCCCCTTTATCCTGGAAGGGGAAAAGGGTTGGAGATTGAGTTAATAGTTGAATGTGCCTATGTGATGAAGTCACCATAAAAATCCCCAAATCTCGCCATAGCCGGCTTGGCTCAGTGGATGGAGCGTCAGCCTGCGGACTGAAGGGTACCAGGTTCGATTCCAGCCAAGGGCACATGCCTGGGTTGCGGGCTCGATCCCCAGTAGGGGGCGTGCAGGAGGCAGCCAATCAATGATTCTCTCTCATCATTGATGTTTGTATCTCTCCTTCTCCCTTCCTCTCTGAAATCAATAAAGAAATATATTTTTTTAAAAAATCCCCAAATCTCGGAGGTTGGTGAACAGATCTACGTGCCAGGAGGGTGGTGCACCCCACCTCCAAAGGGACAGGAGCTCCTTTACTGGACCCTTGTAGGTCTCACCCTATGTATCTCTTCACCTGCTGTTTGTGTCCTTTGTCGTATCTTTTGTTATATAATAAACCAGTAAATGTAAGTGTTTCTCTGAGTTCTGTGAGCTGTGCAGGTGATGGAATCTAATGACGGGGTCATGGGAACCTCTGATTTGTAGCCAAGTTGGACAAATTCTGGGTAACATGGGGTCTTACTACCTGTGATTAGTGCCTGAACTGGGGGTGCAGTCTTGTGGGACTGAGCCTTTACTCAGTGAGGTCTGCACTAACTGTAGTTAGTGTTGGAATTGCATTGAATTGCAGGACACCTGGCTGGTGTTGGAGAATTGATTGGTGTGGGGAAGAGAAAAAACTCACACATCTGGCATCAGAAGTATTATGTGTGTGAGTAAAGGAAGAAACAGGTGATAAACATTTTTTGCTTGATCAAAGTTTAGCCAGGTTCCTGAACCTTCTCCTTGGCCATCTATGCACGTCCTTGTAAAATGCAATTTTAGCAAGAACCCTGCCATGTCAGTTTAGCAAGAAGCCCCTATCCTCGATACTGGATTGGGGTCCTTCCCTATACCATGTCCCAGGTGATGTCTGATCACTCTGACCTTTTTATTTATTTTTTATTTTTTAGCAAGAATCCTGTTAGGTCTGTTTAGTTAAAGCCTTCTTACCCCTGATGTTTTCTCTTAGTATTTTTTATCCACTGACCCAACTCTGCTCCTTAGCTTTAAATTCCCATATACACAGGCAGCATTTGGCATTGAGCCCAGTCTCTTACCTACATTAAAAAATTTCATTGCAGTGGTCCCTATGCCTAGCTCCCCATTCCCCAAGGTCTTTCCTACCATGCGTTAACAAGTATCATTGAATATTATTTTCCTTTTAACAGTTATGTGCCACAACACCCATAGGATCAGATTCATCATTGGACCCCCGGACCTCTCACCCAGGACCCTAAAAGTGCATACCTTTGAAGCCTTTATCTTCCTCCTGACTGATGGATCGGGGATCCATTGGTGAGTCCGACTCCTGAACCATTGCTCCGGACAAACGTCCGTGGAAGCTGGTAAGGACAGATTGGATTCTTAGATTCTGTGTGTACTCCAGAACAGCGGTCGCCAACCGGTGGTTTGCGGACCACTGGTGGTCCGTGAGGTCCCAAAGGTTGGCAACTGCTGCTCCAGATGATGGGATGGAGTCCTAGATAAACACAGGCTGGGTTAGAGTCCCAAGCACGCAGCTGTTTGAAAAAAGATGGGTTAGAGTCCTAGGCTTCTTTGTTTGAAAAGTAACAACTGGGCTGGGAGACTCTTCTTCCTGGCTCTCTCTCTGGTTGAACCCCTGTTCCACCAACTCTGTCTACCTCCATTTTTGTTGGCATGCTTTTGCTGAGAATAATATGAAACTTCATTGGCCTCTTGGGGAAACTTGCCATCTCAAGCTGGCTCCTCTAAGACCTCTCCCTTCCCATTGTAGAAGCTGTTCCTTTCTCCTCATACCACCTTCAGTCTTCCCTCTAGTTTTCTTGAGTCCTTTGATATGTCTCCCTCCAAACCCTTTCTCCTCCATCCCTCTGTCCACCAGACCAGACCTTTTTCCCTGCCCATCTCTATTGTCACTTAAACTTGGGGCTCCTTGCCCTCCACTGGGGGCTGTCTAGGGACTTAGGGACCCCAGAAGGCTGAAAAACCTGGAATAGACTGGATGTTTTGGTTAGTTAGATGGGCTTTGGAGACATCCAGACAGCTGCTAGATATCTCCTTGGTCACTCACCTAAAATTTGGTCCACAGCTTTCATTAGATTACATATCAGGGCACCACTTTGAATAAGGTCTTCCTTACTGGGTTTTAACAAATGATATTTTTTTCTTTTAACATGGAATTTTTCCTGGACATTTGGTGTCACATAAGTGAGATTTGCTAGAATGACCCTGGCTCATGGAAACGTAGTTTGGGGGGGAAAAAAAGGATAAAAGAGTGGGGAATGTGGCACCTTTGATTCCTCGGTGGCCATTTGGTTGCCCATGGTATGGAGCAGTAGCTGTGCTGCTCTTAGGTACTAAAGATAAAAGTCACCAATGGAGATTAGAGATGGATCCAATTACCAGGACATTGGTTCAATCCCTTGGCTATTATCTGTAATAGCTAAAATGAAACTAAAAGAGTGTGCTGAGTCAGACCTTGATCCTAGACCAAACTCACATTTCAGTGAGTCTGAGCTTTGGTCACTAACCCCAAGGGAAAAATTAGGTAAGGACAACAGAAAGTACCTCTAGACTTCTGGTCACTAAGAAGGCACTTGGTGTGAGGTAAGGGCAAAACCAAGAAACTATTTGAAACCAGGGAGTATAGTGTGAAGAAGTTGTTTCATATTGTGGATCAGTAATAGCTTTCTGAAGAACATCCGTTAGTAAGATGTTCTGTGAGAGTAATTAATTTAGGAGCAGTATCTGGTTTTAAATGCCACAATAGGGGAAGAGCATGTTTGGGTTGATGCAGGATTTATAGCTCGTTATGGAACAATCACAGATGGCTATATGTGATCCAGACACAAAGCAGGTCATTCCCAAGGGAACAGCCAGCCTGGTGGGCTGCGTAAAAGCCACTGTAAGATCTGTTTACCCTGAGAAAGGGGACTAACTGCCCATTTCCCCCATAAATGTCAAGTGGAACACCCCAGATGAAGTAGATAGTATGTTTTCTGTATAAACTTTGTTGGATTTTTATGATAATCCCATAGGCACTTGCTGAATGTGCCTGTTACTGAGTTCATGGTAAATGCTGTGGTTAAGGGGAACTCTTTTACATGGACACCCCATGAAAAAGAGTCCCAACTGCTGTAAAACCAAGGGATAGTTGGGGAAGCCTTGTGAATTTGCTCTCTCAGCTTTGCTTCTGGGTTTCATAGATGCTAATAAAAATATTAGGTTAATTAATAGGAGAATGAAGAAAAGCAAAGGACAGAGTCAGTAGACTGGTCTTAGCAAGGCAGAAAAGTTTAAATGGTTATTAAGAAAGAAGGTGAGCCCATCCAGTGTGGATCAGTGGTGGAGCGTCCACCCATGAACCAGGAGGTCAGGGTTTGATTCCCAGTCAGGGCATATGCCTGGGTTTTGGGCTCTATCTCTAGTAGTGGGCGTGTAGGAAGCAGCTGATTGATGATTCTCTCTCATCATTGATGTTTCTGTCTTTTCCTCTCTCTCTTCCTTAAAAGCTATAGTGGGCACTAGCTGGTGTGGCTTGCTTGGTTGGGCATCATCCTATGCACCAAAAGGTGGCCAGTTCAATTCCTAGTCAGGGCACATGCCCGGGTTGCTTGCAGGTGTGATCCCCTGGAGGGGCATGTAGGAGGCAACTGATTGATGTTCACTCTCACATCGATGTTTCCTCTTCTCCTTTCCTCTCTGTCTAAAAATCAATAAAAATCATTTTTTAAAATGCGGCGGTCTTTTTGTGCTACCCAGGGAAGGGCCCATTTGGCTTTGGTCTTGGTTCCCAGGTAACTTAAAGGGAAACTTTCACAATGCTCAGACCCCTTGATGTCCTGCAAATGAAAGAAGAGGCTGTCCTCAAATTGCGTGCAGCAGGAACCCACTTTGGTGGCATCAACCTTGAGTTCTAGATGGAACGGTACATCCACAAAGGAAGAGTGATGTCATCTGCATCATAAATCTGAAGGGAACCTGGGAGAAGCTTCTGCTGTCAGCTGCTGGTGCCACTGTTGCCATTGAAAACTTCGCTGATGTCAGTGTCATATGGTCCAGGAATACTGGTCCGTGAACTGTGCTGAAGTTTGCTGCTGCCACTGGAGCCGCTCCTCTTGCCGGCCACTTCACTCCTGGAACCTTCACCAACCAGATCCAGGCAGCCTTTGGAAGCTGAGACTTCTGGTTGTTATTGATCCCAGGGCTGACCCCCAGCCTCTCACAGAGGCGTCTTATGTTAACTTGCCTACCATTGGTCTGTGTAACAGACTCTCCTCTGCACTGAAGGACATTGCAACACACAGGGGCTCCCTCAGTGGGTCTGATGTGGTGGATGCTGCCCTAGGAAGTACTGCACATGCATGGCACCATCTGTGAACACCCATGGGAGGTCATGCCTGATCTTGACCTTTACAGAGATCGTGAAGAGATTGAAAGGCTGTGACCAAGGAGGAATTTCAGGGTGAATGGATGGCTCCAGCTCCCGAGTTCACTGCTGCTCAGCCTGAGGTTGCAGACTGAGGTCACAGATTGGTCTGAAGGTGCGCAGTTTCCTACTGAAGAAGCGTGTTTAGCTTGCCACTGAAGACTTGTCGGTAGCCCCCATGCTCAGGCCACCAAATGGGTAGGAATAACCACTGAGTGGTCTTAAGCTGTTCTTCCATGGACTCGTAACAGAATGGAAATAAAATTGATAGCAAATAAACAGTTTCTAAAAAAAGAAAAATGGGGTGAATAAAGCAGACATTGAGAGGGTAAAAACAAAGGTTTTCACATAAGACTACCTAAGTTTGAGCAGGCCAAGAGGCTCTCCAACATTACAGAGCCCTGGATAAGTCTGCTCTATTTACTTCAGTTTGGAGAAATTTAAAAATCCAAAGGCAGAGGTTACCATGAGAAACCTGACCAGCAATTTCTTGAGGCATTGGTAAGGCACATTAAATTAGATAAAAATTGACTAAAGGGCCAGGGTCCCTTGGTTCAGCTGATGAGGGTGGTGGTGGTGGTGGTGGGGATCCAAAGCTTCTTGCACAAGAGTGGGTACAATGGTCAGGAATTGGAGAAGTTTTCAGGATTCCTTAATATGGGAACCTCTTATGCCGTGGTACCAAACCCATTGGTGAAACCATGATATAATTGAGAGGACGTTATGAAAGTTGGAATGTTTAATTTATATGTATGTATATATACATACATATAAATTAAACATTCCAACTTTCATAATATATTATTGATATCAGAGAGGAAGGGAGAGGGAGAGAGACAGAAACATCAATGATGAGAAAGAATCATTGATTGGCTGCCTCTCGTATGCCCCATACTGGGGATCGAGCCCGCTACCTGGGCATGTGCACTAATTGGGAATCAAACCGTGACTTCCTGGTTCATAGGTCAACTCTCAGCCACTGAGCCATGCCAGCTGGGCAAAAGTTGGAATGTAAATAGACTTTATTTAAAGAAGTTATGTCTCCTTTATCTGAATATATTGTGGGAATGGACATTAAGTCTGGCTGGGGAACATTACCCTTACCTGGTATTGTAAAACTAAAGCCTGTTAATAATGTCCTAAAGGAGGTTGCAGTGAGGAATGTAAGGTACAAGTTTGTAGGAGAAGTGGTTATGGAGATGGACACTGTATCTGACCGGGGAATGTTTTCTCTACTCAATATTGTAAAATAGAAGGTATGTAAATCTACTCTTCAGGCAATATTGGTTGGACATTCTAAATGGGAACCAGTAAGATTGCTCTAGTCTACACAGTGTAGAGTAGAAACTGGAGTGCTGGTATGGACAAATTCTCTGTGGGATAACTCTATGCATACGGTAGGCTGAGCTTAGGGCAAAAGCCTGTGAGTGCCTACTGGCAACGACTCCTAGGACTTTGAACTAGAGCATTTCCATTTGAAGGGCAGTTATTGGCTTGCTGTTGGACATTAATTGAAACCACCATCGTGACTAAAAGTCATAAAATAATCTTGAAACCTGAAATACTCATGACGTCTTGCATAATAATGTCAGATAACACTCCAGTAGGGAGGACAGTGCCCAGGAATTTCCATAATAAAACGGAAATGGTTTATGCAGGATCATGCCACCTGGGGAACACAAGGAGGAGATGCTCACGAGCAGAGAGCCTTTTCCCCTCGACTGACTTTGGAACTGTGTGAGGAGCTGCTAGATTCTATCGTCCCTTGGGCATTGTCCTACAAACAGCTCCTAAGTGACCAACAAGGGGCTGCTTGGTTTGTGGATGGCAGTTCCAAGATGACTAGACAACATCCTGTTTGAGGGAGAGGGAGAGAGAAACATCCATGTGAAAGAGAAACATCCCTTGGCTGCCTCCTGCACACCACCTATTGGGAATCGAGCCTCATCCTGGGCATGTGTCCTGACTGGGAATTGAACCGGTGACCTTTTGGTGCATGGAACAAGGCTCAGCCAACTGAGCCATACCCACCAGGGCAATGTTTGGGTTTTTACTGACTCATGGGCAATGGCCAATGGCCTGACTGTATGGTCAGGCAGAAAAGCAATGAAAACCTGGCTTATTAAAGGGCTACCCATATGGGGCACAGATAGTCCTGTGGAAATCACTGTGAGACTTTGAGGGGTGCATTAAAGTAAGACATGTTGGTTACCATCAGACCCTTTCCAGGTTCAGAAGATGATTGGATTCAACAAGTAAATATCCCTGTGTGCTTGCTTGAGATGGCCACCTGGGTCTGTGAAATTGGTGGATATGGAGGCACTGCAGCCGTGCAAGATGGGCCGCATCTAGACGTGTTCCTCTTGCACCCTTTGAGCTCAAAATGCCAGTAAGCTCTCTTCTGTCCGCTGGGGAAAGATACACCGCAGATGGCTATGTGGTACATTCCCAGGTGTGAAGGCCCTGAACTTAGCTGGCATGTGATACTGATATAGCCCTAGGCGGCTACAAATGGGTCCTGGCAGGAATAGTTACTGACTGTGGACTGTCTTTGCTTGTCTGATGGTAGATGCAAATGCTCAGAGTGCTATAAAAGAACCAGAACAGAAGATAATTGTACCAATTTGGATGGCTGACCATCATTTATGCAGACCAGGGAATACACTTTACAGCCCATAATGCTCAATAGTGGGCAGACAGGTATCCTCCTTAGAGTATAGTAAGTCCTCAGTTAATGTCATCGACAGGTTCTTGGAACATGGTGAAGTAACGCATGATAAAACCAATTTTATTGTAGGTTAGTTGATATAAATGGCACTTCATCAATGCTATAAAGAAATGTTTTCTGAGGACCTGCTGTACTAGTTTTTATTTTTTTAAATTTAAATACATGTTTCTATTAATTTTTGGAGAGGGAGAAAAGGAGAGGGATAGAGAGAGAGAGAAACATCGATGAGAGGGAAACATCATCAATTGGCTGCCTCTGCACGCCCTCTACTGGGGATTGGGCAGCAACCCAGGCATGTGCTTTGACTAGTAATCTAACAGACGACCTCTTGGTTTATGTCGACGCTCAACCACTGAGCCACACTGGCCAAGCTGCAAAAGTGTATTCCCTGGTCTGCATAAATGATGGTCAGTTTGATAGAGAATTGGACTGGGCAGTTAAAACATTGGTTGTCTTAAAAGGGAAGAGATAGATATGGGAAGGACTGGCTTACATACCTTCCTGTTAGTGTGCTCACATTCATCGTCAGGTGGCGCTAAAGAAGTGACCCCACTAGATAGAGGCCTCTTTTTCTGGTGGATATGGGGAAGAGGGAGTGGGGAAGGATGCTGGAATGACGATGCAGTTCTTACTAAGGGAGGAGTATGCTGGCATAATGACTACTTTTTTCTTTTCCATATACCTCAACTGTTTTTCCCCTACTTGTTGAAGTGGTTATAGCATTATGGCTGCAAATACAGGTGCCGGAAACAGTAATGATTTATTGAACAGTCATTACTGTTCAATAAATATATATATATTTAACTCTATTTTATTTTTTTAATATATTTTTATTGATTTCAGAGAGGAAAGGAGAGGGAGAGAGAAACATCAATGATGAGAGAGAATCATTGATTGGCTGCCTCCTGCACGCCCCACACTGTGGATCAAGCCTGCAACCCAGACATGTGCCCTTGACCGGAATTGAACCTGGGACCCTTCAGTCTGCAGGCCAACACTCTAGCCATTGAGCCAAACCAGCTAGGGCAAGAAACTATATTTTTAAACTTTGGGTCAGAATTCCTAAATGCCTAATGGGGTAGATTGTGCCTGCACCCCATCTAGCAAAATTGAGGTTAATAATGAATACCAATATATTGCCTGGTGGTAAAAATAGCTCAGTAGTTCTGCACCTCTGTAAGCTTACACTAACTGAATAGAGTGAATTGAGGGGGAGATACTTGCTACTGGTATTGCTGTTTGTAATCTAGACCAGCACAGTGCTGTACCTGATGTCCTATCCAAAGGTGGAAGAGTTTGGGTGTAAATGGAGAGAAGGAGCAATAGCAGCTGAGGGTGAAGGAATGGGTAAATGGTTTTGTAATGAGGGAAATTCAATACTAATCCCTTGAGAGAGGCTCAGATTAGGATGGTATTGTCTGTTAATTCAGTTATACCAGTTGACTGAAAGGGTGAAACCATGTGTTTGCTTAGACCACTACTGCTTTGGAACTTGACAAGATTGAATAGAAGGAAGCCTGCAAACCTGAGTGGCCTTGCCTGTATATTGTTTTGCTGTAAGGGGGTGTATGGCCACACACCAAGAGAGGGTACACTGTGGTCTCTGCCCCGGGTTCCTGGCACAGAGCTCCTGAAAGCCTTGTAATTTCCTAAGTGATAAGAGCACTAGAGGAGCATCTTTTGTTCTAATATTTGGTCTTTGAAATTTTTCTTTAATTGCTTCAAACCACAAGGTGGTGAACTGAAAATGAGTCCTTTTAAAAAAGGTACAGATTAAATTTTCCTTCCACTTAAGGTCCCTCATGTTTACCTCAATTGTTAGTACCTACCTTTATTTTCCATTTCCTCCTTTCATTTGTGTCATATTTTCACCATACTTCTTACAGAGACGTGAGATTGGCTATGGGGCTGAGCATACTAGTACAGTGGGTTAGAATCCGGTTCCCTCTGCTCAGCATGGGGTAGGCTTCTTCTCTCTTGGCCTCTAGGCCTCCATAAGCAGAAATCAAGAGAAACTTCTTGCTTTGGATAATACCACCCTGTTCCAAGTCTGTACTCCAGAGTAAAGAACCGTGCTTATTCCTGGAAAGATTCCTCACCCCCTCTTTGCTCTTAACCCTCAGATGCTCAGTACCAACCAGTATCTGCCATGAGACTGTGAGCACCGGTCTCATGCCCTCTGTTCTTCTCTAGCAGGCTCCCCAAGAATCTCAGGACTTGCCGGTTATCTGTCTCTCCTAGAGAAATCCCCGACCCTCTTTGTGGCTTTATTTTTGTTATTAGTAGGCATCATCTTTTGATATGCTACATATTTGACTTTGTCTTCTTTTCAGTAGATTATAATATAGCTTAAAAGCATGGATTTTTGTATGTTTATTCATTGCTGTAGATTAGCTATTCTCAACCGGTGTGCCCCAAGAATTTCTAAAACATGAAATACCTGACAATTTAGCCAGGGGCACTGACCTTTTTTCCCTTAGATTGTCAAGTAAAAAAATGACAACAATCAACACAATAGCTGTCCGGTGTGAATGAATCAAAATTATGCTTTTTTTGGGTCAGATCGGCAAAAAATACAACATATTTTTTGGTGTGATGCAGAATTTTAGTAATTAGTTAATGTGTGCCGTGAGATGAAAAAGGTTGAAAATCCCTGCTGTATATGAATGATGACCAGCAGTAGATACTAAAAAATATTAGTTGAATGAATGCAGTAAATTAATTACAGAAAGTATGTGGCTATGTCTTTTGAGGGAAATGAGGAGAAACTCTCAAAGCAATTAAAGCAGTTCTTTCTCATTTGCTTCTCTAATATATATTTTAAACTTAAAAAAATATGTTTATTGATTTTTAGAGAGAGGAAGGAAGAGGGATAGATTCAAACATGGATGAGAGAGGAACATCATCGATAGGCTGCCTCCTGCACACCCCCTATTGAGGATTGAGCTGACAATCCTGGCATGTGCCCTGAGTGGGAACTGGCAACTTCTTGGTTCCTGGGTCGATGCTCAACCCGGATGGGCTCTCATTTCTTAAGTGATTTTTTTTTTGGGGGGGTACCTCATTCTCTGTAGTAAACATTGTGAATGAATCTGAGCATTATTTTAGGTAATTATTTGTATTTTAAGATCATCTTTTTTTTTTCTTTATTGATTAAGGCCCCCCCCCACCACCACCCCACTCATGCCCTCACCCCCCTGGTGTCTGTGTCCATTGGTTAGGCTTATATGCATACATACGAGTCCTTTGGTTGATTTCTCCCCCCATCTTTCTTTTTAAAATATATTTTTATTGATATCAGAGAGGAAGGGAGAGGGAGAGATAGAAACATGATGAGGATCATTGATCGGCTCCCTCCTACACGCCCCCTTACTGGGGATCGAGCCCACAACCTGGGCATGTACCCTTGACCGGAATCAAATCTGGGACCCTTCAGTCTGGAGGCTCTATCCACTGAGCCAAACCAGCTAGGGCTATTTTAAGATCATCTTTAAAAATTTCTCGAAATATGGGCACATTAAGTTACTTACTCTAGTTCCCATCTCACACTATCTGGAATGTTTTGTCTAATTGCACCAAAATTCACAAAAACTTTTGCATGCACAAATAATTTTTCATTATTCTGATCATCTTTGTTTTTTTGTTTTTGTTTTTTAAAATATACTTTTATTGATTTCAGAGAGGAAGGGAGAGCGAGATAGAAACATCGATGATGAGATAGAATCATTAATCACTGCCTCCTACACGCCCCCAGGGCATGTGCCCTTGACTGGAATCAAATCCGGGACCCTTCAGTCCACAGGCCAGTGCTCTATCCACTGAGCCAAACCAGCTAGGGCTGATCATCCTTGTTTTTAACAGGGCTTTGCAGCATCTATTAGGTATTTACTAAGTATTATTGAATAATCAGTTGACTTCAGAGTGTCATTATGGCTTAGAGCTGTAGTTTGAGTTTTTAATAGTCTACAACTTCGTTCCAGCCTGTATACCAGACATGCATTTCTAAAGTTGGGACACTTCAAAGGCATTGTGGATGGCTTTCACATACCCATCTTTCTAAGCACTAGCAGAAATACCATTTTTCTTTAAAATAGACAGACCTACTGGTAAATGTCTAAAGCACATTTGGGGGGAAGGGAGATGCACTACCGTGTTTGCAGGATCTAATGTCTGTTGTGCTGGGCTTGCGTACTGTTCTAATAAACTGTTCCACTTCCAATAATCATTTCAAAGCATGTACAATGTGCTTTTCTTTCATTGCATTAAAGATGTTAACATATTTCTTTATCCTGGTCTGTCTGGGGAAATGGTAAACAGAAGAAGTAAGCTCATGAAATTGGAATCCAGAAGCAATATTTAGTTTACTACTTTAATATATTGTAGAGGAATAGTTCCAATCAATTAAGATTTTACCTTTGGAAGTGGATTATGGCTGCATGTACAATAGATAAATACTCAGAAAAGGTGATTGTACTGGGCCATCATCCTATTTCAAATCTAGTATTATACAATAACTTACTATTTACACACTGACCTGTATGCTAAGCATTTTGCTTATACCTTTTAATTTTCTAAGCTACCCAGTGAGGTTTGCTATTCTCTTTTAACAGTAGAGGAGACTGAAGTTTAGAGAGGTTAAGTGACTTGCCCAAGGTCCCAGAATTGGGCATGCAAAACTCTATTCTTAAATGTAATTGTAGAATTTATATTTCCTGTTTTGTGGTTGTATGTTTTCAATCATTAAGAACTCAGGAAAGATAATGGAAGAAAATAAAACATGCCTCTTATTCTTGAAATGAATGCTCTCATCTTCCTACCACCTTCAACTTTTTGGATTCATAGAAGTGTTACAGTGTATTACAAATAAGTAGTACAGATGAAGGGTAGAAAGTTTAATTTGGAATAGCATTATGCTTTAATAAAATCTTATTTATCCTAAATATATTTACTTAATGTTTCCAGCCATCTCTAGTTCACCCAAAAAACAAGTATGTTTCCAGGAAGCATTTATTCATAAAGGAGCCTCTCAGACTCAGATTTCATTTACTCCTATTTCAACAGGCACTGGGGGTTCCTAGCTATGACAATTGATTAGAAGCAACAAATCTAGGACAATACCAAGCAGCGCTGTTACAGATAGAAGGGCTGACTTTTGGTATAAAGCTCTTAGTGGTAAAGAAAAAGCAAACCTAAAAGACAATTTTAAGAGTTGTTTTGCAATCCTTATCTTTAGTGCACTCCAAGAGTAGTACTCATGATCATCAGCCGATTAAATCACAGTACTGTAATTGATCAGAATGATAATCCTGAGTATTTCTTTTGAAAGTAAATTATGCTAGATAGACTCTAATGAGATGGGTTTTCATTTACAAAAGAAGGCAAATTATGCTGGATAAATGCATGAAGCATTATCATACTCAGTTGGGTACAATATGTCCTTATCTTTTAACTTTACAAAGGGCTCCTTTAAAGAAGTTTTGCTATTGTTGAAGTTCACAGTTTGGCATATCAGTGCTGCAGATGACTCAAAAGTGTATCTGTGTGACTGGGGAGAAGAAAACCCCTACATCTCCTTGCTGCTGGATTTTGCAATTAGCTTGCAGAACTGATTCTCCTCAGACTATGGGGATTGCTCTGTACATCCTATAAATTATTTACGCCCTGATGGTACTAAATGACTACATTAATGGCACCTCTGGCTCCACATGATATCAAGAACCTTAATAATTCATCATTTATTACAGATACATCCCTGTAGGTTAACATGAGTGGGAGCTGAGTTTACAACACTGAGATAAGGCCTTCTCTGAAACTTTTACTTTCCAAACATTATATCCGTAAATATTTAGTCGTATTTAAAAAATAAGGGAAAGACTATTGATTCTTACACAGCTTTAGACTCTTTAGGTGAGTTAAAAATATATATATATATATATTATCGATTTCAGAGAGGAAGGGAGAAGGGGAGAGAGAGAGAGGGAGAGAAACATCAATGATGAGAGAGAATCATTGATTGGCTGCCTTCTGCACGCCCCCTACCAGAGATCGAGCCTATAGTCCGCGTATGTGCCCTTTTTTCTTTTCTTTTTTTTTTTTTAATATATTTTATTGATTTTTTTACAGAGAGGAAGGGAGAGAGAGAGAGAGTTAGAAACATTGATGAGAGAGAAACATCGATCAGCTGCCTCCTGCCCCATCTCCCACTGGGGATGTGCCCGCAACCCAGGTAACTGCCCTTGACCGGAATCGAACCTGGGACCTTTCAGTCCGCAGGCCGACGCTCTATCCACTGAGCCAAACCGGTTTCGGCCCGCGTATGTGCCCTTGACCAGAATCGAACCTGGGACCCTTCAGTCTGCAGTCTGACGCTCTATCCACTGAGCAAAACCGGCTAGGGCTCTTCAGGTGATATTTTTCAAGCATAGATTACTTCAAGTTTTTTAGTATATTTTAGGGATATGTCAAAGGGGAAAAAATCTTTGAAAGACAGTTTTCCATTTCAGGACTCTTGCTTTAAAAACAAACAGGCAAACTAGCATTAAATTATCCAAAGTAAATGGAATTAATGATTGGCCACTGGGAAGAATAGTGAGAGGCTGTTAAAAAAATTACCTAAATTTTCTCTTTTTATTTTTTTCAAAATTATCCAAATTCTTAATCTAAGAGTTTTATATCTGATATTTGAAGTCTTTGAATCAGTCTTCTTCAGCCTTTTGGGAGTACTTTTAAAAAAAGAAATAGGACCCAGTGCCCCAAGGTTGCAGGTTTGATCTCTTTCTGGTCAGGGCATATTCAAGAAGCAACCAATGAATGCATAAATAAGTGGAACAACAGGTTGATGTTTCTCTCTCCCCCCCTCCTCTCCCTCCCTCTTCGTCTCCCCACTCCCCTCCTTCCCTCTCTCACCCACTTCTCCCTCTCACTTCTTCTCTCAAATCAATCAGTAAATAAAATTTATTTAAAAAATAGAAAGAAAAAGAAATAGGAAAGGCATGCCATAGAGAGCAGGAGTGTGTTTGTACACTCATATATGCACATGTCATATAATTAAATTCCAGGGTGAAATTTAGCTATAAAAGAAAGTTAATCATGTTTCCAGTGAAGGGTAACAGTGGAGTTGATGTTGAATTTATGTTTACAGTTTTGGAGTGACAACACTTCTTAGTACTATAAATACTGCTTTCAAAAAAGTCATAAATGTTAGTAACATTGACAGTGTTTGTAATCCTAGCACTTAGCACAGTGCCTGGCACATGGGTCAGTACAAGTTTGCATAAATACATGATGCTGAAATCACCCCATATAATTCTAGTTAGAAATCTGGTGTTTTGATAAGTTAAACAGCTACACCAATTTATACTAGTTGCTTTCTACGATAATACTACTTTGGGAATATATTCCTGTTCACTTTCAGTGTTTTTTTAATTTATGTAATGTGGATTCGTTGCAGAAGGGTCCAGAGAACCTCATTACATGGGGTTCTGACCTATGAAGCATATATTTTTAAGACAACATTGTTCTGTAGAGAGGCTCCAAAGTGTTTCAGGTATCCTTTGGGTTCCATTGAAATGCCTTAGGAGTTCATTAAAGATCCTGAGAAAATTGCTCTTCCCCCAGTAGAGACACTGGACGGTTTTTGCTGATACTAAATTCAAAGTGGTTTATACCATGTTGAGTTTACCAACTTTATACCAAGTTGAGTTTTAATTTGATTGCTTTCTATTTCTGTAATAATGGTTTTCTTTAAAACTGATTATTTAGTCATCATTGACATCCAGATGTCAGTGATGGGTACAGCCAAGAGTTACACTGCCAGGGAGATTAGAGTTTAGAAAGGCATTAGAAGCACTGTTATTAAAATGACAGTCCTTAATCTGTAAAAGAAAAAAAATTAAATTTCAGCAAGCATGTGATGTAAAATTAAGTCATAGTATGCTAGTCTTCTATACAGATAATATTAGTTCTGTTTACCAGACCAGCCAGCCACCTTGTAGCAGAATATGGAATATCTAACTTAAATTAGAACAGTTGTATTTCTCCTTCAGTTGAAACATTATAATAAATAAACATCTTTCAATTGTATGAAATTGTGTGTTTGTTGTTTAGTAGCAAATATGATTTGGATCAAGTTTCTGAATATAAGATTTTTATGTGGGACGAATTCATATATTTTTCCCTTATATTTCTCAACACTCTTCTCCATTCATGAGTGTTTTTCAGCTGATACCTGGTGCCAGATATCTTAGAATAAAGGTTTTAGAACAGTTGTGGAAAAGTGATGGTTTGATCTAGTCTTAGTTATGTTATGGTGTAAGTTAAGCTCTTAAATGAAGGTGACTGGTTTTATAGATGGGCAGACATGAATCTAGCGGAGAACAAATTATTCCGTGATAAAGACATTGTTCAAACCTGCATGCATCTGTCAACTGCCTGGGTGGCAGAGCGAGATAAAGTGATCTGTAATGTTTCTCTGGTGTGCCGCTATTACTAGCCATATTGTAATATGTAATGAATCTCTTGGGCAGACAGCTTGTGTGGGCTGGATTCCACCTCAGTCTTGTAAAGATGCCTGGAAGCATCAAGGCGAATTTTTTAAAGCCTATTTAAATATTTAGACTAATGGCTAATTTTAGTGAAATCTCTGCTATATTTAATAAACTATTTGCTAGAAGTGAGATTTCAAGTTTATGGCTTCCTCACTTATCTGCTATGTGACCTTGGATTGACAAATTATTAATCTCTGCCCATTCTGTACCAGGAAGGGAAGATTATAAGAGTATTTGCCTCATAAAGTTGTTGTATGGAATTAGGCAGTTCATACGTATAAAGTGTATGGAAGAGTGAGTGTCTGGCACTTAAACATTAGCTGCCGCCACTGCCATCATCATCTACATAATTGGGAATGAGATAAATTTACCTTCCCTGAAGCTAGATTGTTTTTTGTTTTTTTTTTAAAAGGAAGACCACATCTCTATCAAGGATGTGGTCAACCCCAATTCTAATATAGAAGCTCACTGTCTTGACTTGTGAAATCTACAACTTTATCTTCAGCTAAAGTGTGATATAGTATAGTACAGTGTCATATATTATACTATATATTATGTAAATATTACTTTAAAAAGTACATATTACTTTATATTATATTACTTTAAAAAGTATATATTTATTTCAAAAGTAAAGTATAGTATATTATAATAAAGTATACTATCACTAAAATGGATGAAGAAATTTATAACATTCTGTGAAATGATCTACAAAATGTATTGTTAAGAGAAAAGAGCAAGGGCAAAGTAGGGTGCAAATTATTCTACCACTTACGTAAAAATTTTCTGGTACTTGCATAAATGTCCGTCAGGTTACACAGAAATGTGATATTTTCATTTGTTGATGTGGGGGAGGGAGATTGGATGGCTGGAGACAAGGTAAATTTTTATTCATCCTTTATAAACATTCTTTTTGTCTTTCCTACTCAAATTTACATTTGATAGGGCTTTTAGATTCCTATTTTAGTTTTTTTCTTTAAGTCTGCTTTCCAACACTAACTTAAGAATATTTTTTTGTCCTCTATTAGGGATTTGAGTCATAATCGGTTGTCTAACTGGAACATCAGCTTGGAATCTCAGACATTACAAGAAGTGTAAGTTATTTTACTTAAATTTACATTAAATTCGAGGTGATTTAGAAATGCTGTCAAAAATTTGAAGGAAAAACATTTACATTAAAAGACATTGTTTAATAATATAAACTGACATCTTTAGCTTTATTGTCACAAACTCTCGGCAGTGTGCCATTGGGTTGGGTAGGGATCACCAACCCTAAATTGCAAACTGTAGAAACAGTCTTCCTTGGGGCCAAAAGTAAGATTTTTCCTCTTTTGAGAGTAAATATGCTGGGTTTGTTTTTTGCCATTAAAACTCTCTGTTGTATAAACTCTTTTTTATGTCTTTTTTGTCTTGTTTTGTGTTAATAGTTTATTGATTTTTAGAGAGAGGGGAAGGGAGAGAGAGAAACATCAATGTGAGAGCGGAACATTGATTGGCTGCCTCCTGCACGCCCCCTACTGAGGATTGAACCTACAACCCAGGCATATGCCCTGACTTGGAATCGAACCAGCAACCTTTCGGTGCATGGGATCACGCGCTATCATGAGCCACACCGACCAGGGCTTTTTTTTTTTTTTTTATGTCTTGACTCATCTAAAATGGGAGCATCATGTCTAAAGTAGATTTACATGAAATATAATACTGTTGGTATCATTTGGAATGTGATGGTTAATAATTCAACTTTCCACTTTACTGAAGTGCTTCCTTTAATACTGAGATGTATTATTATGTATTCTTTGGAGGAAATTTTCTAAAATAGGTATTAATATCAGTTATTGCATTGTAATGTTCCCAGAGGCACAAGTATCGAGCCTATTGTACCTTTACCTTAAACACCCCTAGAACCCTCAGATTTATTTTCTTTTTAGTTTCCTGCTGACAGGGTAAGTCGTGTACTCATTGTTCCTGCGTTCTCTCCTTGCCTGTCTCGAGGTGACTGCTTCTGTTCTGCTGCAGAGTGAATAGACAATTGATAGGCTTATTAGTTGAGAGCAGCACTGAGGAAAGATGTGAAAATGCTTCAGTAGGAAGTGCATGAGCTTTCATTACATGGGCTTTGTAACTTCAGTGGGTTCTTTGGAGGCCTTTTACTTCAGGTTTTTTCCTGTATTTTTTATTGTTGAGGTTGTTCATTGATTGAAAACTAGGTTAATGGAGTGTGATTATATTAGATTTGCTACAAAAACATTTGATACGATCTGTTCTAAAGAGCTGCTGGGATCAGATGGTGACATGTCATGCCATCTGTAAAATTTAATCACAGTCTCTCTCTCTCTGGGTTGGTTAATTTCATCTTTCTCAAGCAATTCTCCCTACTTAGAATAACTTTTAAATATATATGTATTTTTTCATATATGTGCATGTGTTTGTATTTTTAAAATTTATAATTCCATTATAAATATATAAAATGGATATGGCTATGTTAATTATTCTTTCTTTGTTTAAGAAGGACCCAGATCAACTGTCATAAACATAACTATTCAAAGACTCTTGGTGGGATTAAAAATACTTAATGTGCAAAATATTTCCTAACCTTTTAAATACTGAGATCAATCATAGATCTATACCATGAAAAAGCATTTCTTATTAAAACCTCTAATTTCTCAGTATAAGACATTTAGTCTAACTCATTCTGAGTCATACAGGCTTCTTTCAGATGTGGCACCCGTCCTAAAGAATATGTATTAGGCCAGCGGTTCTCAACCTGTGGGTCGCGACCCCTTTGGGGGTCAAACGACCCTT
This sequence comes from Myotis brandtii, assembly GCF_000412655.1. Taxonomy (NCBI): domain Eukaryota; kingdom Metazoa; phylum Chordata; class Mammalia; order Chiroptera; family Vespertilionidae; genus Myotis; species Myotis brandtii. The sequence goes on along the minus strand of NW_005354632.1, from coordinate 2,746,384 downwards.
TCACAGGGGTTGCCTAAGACCATCGGAAAACAAATATATAATTACTTATTGTTTTTGTGATTAATCACTATGCTTTAATTATGTTCAATTTGTAACAATGAAATTGGGGGTCACTACAACATGAGGAACTGTATTTGTGACATTAGGAAGGTTGAGAACCTCTGTATTAGGCAGTAAACCAGAACTGAAGACAACATTTCTCTCACTAAACTTTGAAATCTTATTTTCCTTCTGACTAGGAAAATGAATTATAATGAACTAACAGAAATTCCATATTTTGGAGAACCAACCTCCAATATTACTGCATTGTCATTGTAAGTAAATAAGATTTCAGATCTTTTACTTAAATTATAAATAGTACACAGATTTTTTTGTTTGTTGGGTTTTTTTGTTGTTGTAAGTACCCTTATTGTTGATCCCAATTATTTAACATTCTTGTGGCCTTGGGTGGATCACTGGCAGTAGCTTCAATATATTCTTTGTTTTGTAGAGTCCATAATATAATCGCAGAAATAAATGCAGAGGACTTCCAGTTTTACCCTGCTCTCGAGAGTTTAGATCTCAGTTCAAACATAATATCAGAAATCAAGACAGCTTCATTTCCTCGAATGCAGCTTAAATACCTGTAAGTGAAATAGAGTTTAAACTGGATTTACTTTAAAGTGCATTTCTGTTACTGTGATTATGATATGCTTACATGAATCAAACCTACGGTCAGTTTTTTGGGGTTAGGGGGAATGTTTTTTTTTTTCTCTCTTAAAGAAAGAGTGCATTATTTTCAGAAAATATTGGTAAGTATCCAGGATAATTTTAAATTCTGGATTGTGTTTATTAACAGTTTTGTAAAAGATAGCTAGGAGTAGTTTGTTAAACAGCAGCTTAACCTATATAATGATGATGATAATTAGCATGTGCATTGGTGTTTTACAGTTTACAAGCACATTCACACATACTGTTTTAATCCAAATGAAGTAGTTATTATCCTTATTTTGCAGTTGAAGAAACAAAGCAGTTAAATGATTTGTAAAGTTGTGCTCAGCTGCCTAGTGGTAGAGCTGGGGCTCAGTCATAGACTTTCGGCAGCTTTCCTCTGGTAGAATTTTTGTTCCACTAATTTTTTGCTAATCATTTTTCATTTTAGGAATTTGAGTAATAATAGGATAACCATTTTGGAGGCTGGTTGCTTTGATAATTTATCGAGTTCCTTATTAGTGGTAAAGTTAAACCGTAACAGAATTAGCATGATTCCACCCAAGATCTTCAAGCTACCTCACCTCCAATTCTTGTGAGTAACTAAATAGATTATGAGATCATTTTTTCTTACAGTGTCTTTTCCTTTTTAATTATTATTTAGAACAAATCAGCAAGCAAGTTTTGTAATTGTAAAACTGTTTTTGTTAAAGGGAGCTTAAAAGAAACCGGATTAAAGTTGTGGAAGGTCTAACATTCCAAGGTTTGGATTCCTTAAAGTCTTTAAAAATGCAGAGGAATGGAATTAGCAAACTTAAGGATGGCGCTTTTTTTGGCTTGGATAACATGGAAGAATTGTAAGTACTATGAACTAGCATAGGAGATTGTTAGGAATGGGGTCTGACTGGGACTTTTTAGTGTCAAACAGCTAGGATAGCTGCGATAGTTATACTTACGTACATTAGTTCTTTTTCCCTTCTCTGATGTGAAATAAGTATACACAAAGCTCTGTAAGTTTTATTAAATAACTGGCATTTTTGCCATCATTCTCATAAACATTTTCTCTAAATAGTTCATGTTCCTTTACTGTTTTGGCTGATGAAATTCATTAGAATTTACCCAGAGTAGGTATACTATACCTCTTGGTGTCTTGATTTTATAGATCTGATATTTTAGACAGACTTATTACCTTCTAGCACTAAATCTTAAGTAAGATCTAAATATTTATTGAATAGAACTCGTTGGCTCACTTGGGTTGAAGAAAGGTATATGTTTCTTTGAGTAAGACTTAATGAAGAGTTTTGGAATCTTCCTATTGCACTGCTTGTTATGAAACATACTTTCTCCTTTATTTCTCTAATTCTGCAGAGAACTGGAGCATAATAACCTTACAGAAGTGAACAAGGGGTGGTTGTATGGCTTGCGAATGTTACAACAGCTCTATGTGAATCAGAATGCTGTTGAAAGGATCAGCCCTGATGCATGGGAGTTCTGCCAAAGACTGTCTGAACTGTAAGTGTTGGTTGGCATTTCAGCGGAGTCTCTGAGGCTAGAGCAGGTTGGAATAAATCATTCCCACGGCCAGTAATAAAATCTGACATCCCTCTTTATTAGAAGTTTGTTGAAAGCTCTAAATTTATCATGTAAATAGAATTAGCCTATGAAAGTTGAATTAAAATAGAGTGAATTCCTTACCTTTCATGTATCCTGTTTTCAGTGATTTGTCCTATAACCAGTTGACCCGCCTGGATGAATCTGCCTTTGTGGGTCTGAGCTTACTGGAGAGATTGAATTTAGGGGACAACAGAGTCACTCACATTGCCGACGGTGTATTTAGGTTTCTCTCCAATCTTCAGACACTGTAAGTACACCTGTCCTCTTTTTTTATTTTTTGCTAATTTTTTTTAAAGTAGTAAAGCAAATCAATGAATCAGTCTGCAAATTTATACATGGTAATATTTTGTGGTTCTTCTGTTCTATGCCTCAGTGGAAGACAGTCTTACTTGTCTCTATCTCCACGCCTAAATCTTACTTATCTCTAGCCAGTTCTGTCTGTACTTTAATTCTGAATTAACCAACTAAACAACAAAGCATCTCTTGTGCCCGTTACTGTGGAACAAAACACAGTTGCTAGTGTCAGGAATGCACATTTTCTTCTTCCTCTGACCTTGAGCCGTGTTATTTCTTAGAAAATTAAAATGAGCTTTGTTAGCTTTCACCTCAAGTAAAGATATAGCTAAATGGGAAGAGTGATTTCCTATCTCCTTAGTGATATTATGTATGTCTTGTAAAGAGAAAAGCTTTATGCTTTAATATGAGACGACTTAAGGAAGCAAGTAATCACCTTTAACTGGTATTTCTTCCATCAGGACATGGTGTGGTGCAGTTGCATTTCCTCTGAGAATTGAGCAGGGGATTTTAAAAGATCCATACTTTTCCTTTTAAAGAAAACAGTGATTCCCCCTAAGCACATGGGTATATCATACTTGCTTCCCAGGGGACATGTTTAATTGCCGAGGAGAGGTGAAACTATATGGACATTACTCTTTGTCAGCCATTTTAGGTTAAGGGCCCAGGGGAAGGCTTGAATCGCCCAGAAATCCCATTAGTCTGCATCAGATTTGTAGGCTATATCTCCTGTATCTTGAAATCCTCCTGCTTTTTGCAGGATCCTGACTATAACTTTTAATATGCTAACACATTTAGTGGCTATTAGCTAGTGTGATTGATACTCTTAGCAGGTTGCTTAATTTATTAAGGCCAGCTTAATTCTTATTAGCTTATGAGAATCAGTTTTTATATGCTTATCAGAGATATTCTTTTTAAAAAAAAGAGTTATTCATCATAACTTAACTGGTAAAATAAAGATAAAAATTATCATTGCCATGCCAGAATGGTGCTCGGTGTTATAATGGTCACGTTGACTAATATAGCCTGTTTTTCCCTGACATTTTTTTAGAAACTTAAGAAACAATGAAATTTCATGGGCCATAGAAGATGCTAGTGAAGCCTTTGCTGGACTCACAAGTCTCACTAAATTGTATGTATTTAAAATATTTATGTATATCTATAAGGGTATATTGTCAGGAACCAATTGTAAATGTGATTGGATTATATCTGTTTGCTGTGGCTGGGAGGTCTGAGCCTTTTGATTTATTCACTAAAGGAAGAAGCTTTTTAAAAAATCCAATATGATTTTATTGATTTTTAGAGAGAAAAACATTGGTGTGAGAGAGAAACATCAATCAGTTGGCTCCAATACGCACCCCAACCGGGGATCAAACCTGCAACCTTTTCTATGTGCGGGACGATGCTCCAACCAACTGAGCCACCCGGCAAGGGCTAAAGGAAGAAACTTGGTTGATTATTAAGTTTCTTTGTTTTGAGGTTGTTTTTATTTTTTAATTTTGTTTTTTGTGGTGGGGCACTTTCTAACAAAAGAGCATTCCTATGGGCACATAAAGAAAAGTTGTTTATGGAACTAGGATTTCTGTTTAAGTGAAAAAATGCACTGAGAAACAAGAGTTGAACCAGTAATCTACTTAATTATGTGAGATTGATGGGTAATTTAACAAGAGAGGATTCTCTCAAGTAAGATTTTAGCTATTCTCCCATGAGAATTTTTTCAAGGCTTCACACCTGTCTGAATTTCTTTGACCTGGTGATCTTTCCCTAAGAAGGGAGAAACTGGGACTGTCGTTCAGTTTCTTACGTGAAAACTGCCTGTGTGTCAGTGGTCAGGAGGGTCGTTCACAGGTACCTCATTGAGTTCTCACATCTTAATAGAGACCTTCATTCTCTGCTTTGCATTGGTTAGTCATAAATGTTTGCAGCTTTCATAAAAATGCATGTTTAGCTTATTTTCACCTTTTATAGGTAAATGTTTGGTTTAATGAATTTAATTTTGTTTAGTGGAGCACTTTATTAGAAAGGTCTGTTTGTATTTCAGAATCTTACAAGGAAATCAGATTAAGTCAATTACAAAGAAAGCATTCATTGGTCTTGAATCCCTTGAGCATCTGTAAGTATTTTGCATATGTTTTTCTACTGTATAAATAATTTTTGCTATTAGCAGAGGTTTTCATGACTATTTAAAGTCTTTATAGAACTTAATTATAGAAATGGTGACTAATAATGTTTTCTCTTCATTTCAGAGATTTGAACAACAATGCTATAATGTCTATCCAAGAAAATGCTTTTTCTCAGACTCGCTTGAAAGAACTGTACGTAACTGAAGTATTTTTTTTATCAATTAGATCATTATCCATGCTTGTACTTAAAGTGAGATGAATGTGACCCAGATGTTTTCAAAAGCACACAATTCAGGCAGGAAAAAAAAGTGTCAATATGCAATTATTTTAGTGGCTGGATATAATTTAAAAATAACCCAACATTGAAAAGCGCAGTGTGGCACCAGGACCTCTATTTGTCTGTGCTTATAGTTGGCACTGATTCTTGTGCTTTATGTATACCTGACTGTTCCTTTCCTCCCTTCCCCCCTTTCTTTTTGGATTATTAGAAACATGTATCCAATCCTTACACCTTGGGGTGGGGTTACACTTAGGGATTATGTCATTTTTTGGAGACGATCTAGCACTTTCAATATAATGGTCAGAAAGGATGTCTCTGATCTGTTCAAGCTACTGAAATGTTCAAAACTGCATATAGTTGTTATAGAAAAATACATATTATACCTTTTTTTCATTCATGATTTAAAAAAAATTGCTTTTAATGATTTCATTGGGATGGGGTGGGGTGGAGTGGTAACTAATTCGACTATTCGGCCAGTGGTTAGAATCAAGGGCCAATAACATTTATCTTGCCCTACCTGAAAGCTATTTAAAGGAATGTCTGTAGACCAGAACTGGTTCATGATGGGATACGGATAGAAATGTGTTGTAAAACCTTTAAAAGAGTTTGACATTACTGTGACACTTGTTCAACTTTATAAAAATGTTGATCTATAACAGATGGGAAATTTTAAGAACCGGTTCTTCACCAGGTAGTTTGAGATGCACTGGAAGTGTGCTAGTTCAAACTGCCTGCGTTCAGATTCTTGCTCCATTACTCACAACTATGTGACATCAGATAAACTGATTAGCCTAAGACTGTTTTCCTACTTAAAATGACAATAGCACCCTCCTCAGGGCTGGTGAATTATAATATGAGATTAATTTAGTCACTCAAGGAGTTTATTGTCATCTTCTATGTAAAGCATTGTTCAAGACAAAGTCTCTGTTTCATAGTATATTACAATAAATTCTAGTAAGGAAGATAGGTAATGAATCAGTGGATATCTACACTAATAAAAGAGAGATGCAGATTGACCATACCTTCATGACACCCACCAGCCAATGAGGAGTGAGTATGTAAATTAACCCAACAATGATGGCAGGTTAATTTGCATACACAGGCGCCGAGTGGCCAGGGGCGGGATGGGACAGGACGCTTGCGTCATCACCATGGCGACGACACAGGCGTTCCGCGCTGCCCTGGGCCTCTGGGCAGCATGGGAAGGCTGAAAGGCGGCTCCGGCTGGTGTAAAGGCAGTGCCGGCAGCCAGGGGAAGGAAGGCCCATTCTTGCACGAATCTTGGTGCATCCGGCCTCTAGTATTCATATAAGGTCATAAGTGGCTTTTGCCAACTATAGTGCATTATATTATCCTACAGGAATACACATTCAGAATTTTGAATAAACAGTATCCTATCTAATAAAGAGGTAATAAGCAAATTGACCATCACTCCAACACACAAGATGGCCACCCCCATGTGGTCAAAGATTGCCGCTCCCATGTTGACACAAGATGGCCGGCAGGGGAGGACAGTTAGGGGTGACCAGGCTGGCAGGGGAGGGCATTTGGGTGGACCAGGCTGGCAGGGGAGGGCAGTTGTGGGGGGAACCAGGCCGGCAGGGGAGGGCACTTAGGGGCAGTTGGGTCAGCAGGGGAGCAGTTAGGCGTCGATCAGGCTGGCAGGGGAGTGGTTAGGGGGTGATCAGGCAGGCAGGCAAGCGGTTGGGAGCTAGCAGTCCTGGATTGTGAGAGGGATGTCCAACTGCCTGTTTAGGCCCGATCCCACCGGTATCGGGCCTAAACGGGCAGTTGGACATCTCTCGAGGGGTCCCAGATGGGAGAGGGTGCAGGCTGGGCTGAGGGACACACACACACACACACACACACACACACACTGTGCATGAATTCCGTGCACCGGGCCTCTAGTCCTATATAATAAAAGCCTAATATGCAAATCAACTGAATGGGGGAAGACTAGTTGCTATGATGCGCACTGACCACCAGGGGGCAGACACTCAATACAGGAGCTGCTCCCTGGTGGTCAGTGCGCTCCCACAGTGGGAGCGCCACTCAGCCATAAGCCAGGCTCACGGCTGGCACGCACAGTGGCAGTGGCGGGAGCCTCTCCCGCTTCTGCTGCAGGCAGGCAGGCAGTAAGGAGTGATGGGTCCTGGACTGTGAGAGCCCCGGACTGCAAGAGGGATTTCTGACTGTCATCTTAGCCCCAGGGGGACCAGGCCTAAGCCAGCAGGTGGACATCCCTCGAGCTGGACTATGAGAGAGGGCTCAGGCCAGGCTGAGGGACCTCCCCACCCCCAGTGCATGAATCTCGTGCACCAGGCCTCTAGTGTATTATATTATCAGGTAATAAATGTTCTGATGAAAAGCAAAGCTGGGTCAAAGGTATGTAGAGTGGCAGGGATTGCTATTTTATATGAAGTAGAGAGAAAAGGCTTTCTGAAGATAGCATTTGAGCCAGGGATGAAATGGCAAACCATTGAATACTGGCCAGAGGGCATCCAGGCACAGGGAAGAGCAATTGAAAAGGCCCTAAGGTAGGAGCTTGCTTCTTGTGCTTGACACTGGTGTGGCTGGACGACAAGAGCAGGGGAGAAGTGGGAGGAGATGAGGTCAGGGAGTTAATAAACAAGAGCCAGGGCATGTAGGATGTAGCACCTTATAGGTCATGAGGAATTAGGACCCCTCTCCTCTCGCCCCCCAAACCATTAGTAAACTTGGGAGAGTTTTGAGATGCTCAGCACAGAGCCTGGCACATTGAAAAAATTGAATAAATAATATTAAAAATAAAATGTTATGGTAATTATCATTAGTTACTTTCTGCCAGAATTTTTAAGTGGCCTTTTTTTTTTTTTAATTCTTGTATATGACCTCAGTTCAAAATGTAATTTAGGTAGTAGATGAAAGCACATATTATAGTTCATTCTTCAGAGAGTCATTTTAGTAATATGGGAATTGATTTGAACAAATTGCTAATGCAGGAACTATAATACAGCTTTTTTTACTGAGAAGTTTTGGTTACTTTATTTAATTTTTTAAAATTGATTTTAGAGAGAGGAAGGGGTGGGGAATGGGGAAGAAGGGAAGGGGGGAGAAAGAGAGAGAAGTCGATCTATTGCCTCCTGTACATGCCCAGACCAGGGATGGAACCTGCAACCTGGGTATGTGCCTTGACCAGGAATTGAACCTGCCACCTTTTGGTGTATGGTTACTTTAAATCTAAGTCATATTTATAATACTTTTTACATCAACACTTATTTAAAACTCTACATTTTTTTTATATTGTTTACAATACTTTGTGAAAATTTGAGGGGAGAGTTGCATATAAATTGAAAATATTTTGCATTGAAATTATCATGGTAGAAAAATTAGAAAGTACCGTTAAATCAAAAGGGAGAGAAAGATCCCAAATCCCTGCTACTTAAAGACAAGGACTGTTAATGTTTTGGTATCTATCTATCTGTCCACATACTGAGAGAATGCCGGGTACTCTCTTAGGCACTTGTGGGCAGGGTCTGTTAGCATGCAAAGGGTAGAAAGATGCAGAGAAATAGAAGTGAAGGGAACTAAAGTGAATTCAGTGGTTTCTGTGGCCAGGCACTGTGCTAAATACTTTATTTAAAATTGTTTTTGAGGTAGGCACTTTCAGTCCCATTTTCCAGAGATAGAAACAGATTTTGGAGACATTCAGTATCTTGCCTAATGTAAGTAGCGGAATTAGTCCAGGCCTCATGGGTCCAGTTTATACCTAAGAAACCGTAAATCAGACATCGTTCCTCTGTTCTTAACCGTCCAGTGGCTTCCCATCACACATAAGGAAAACAACAACTCAGGTTCTTAGTTTATAAAGCACTTGCGTGGACTGGCTCTCCCTGTCCAGCTCTCTGACCTCATTCTGTCACCACCCCTCAGTTTCCTCTGTCTGCGACACACTTAACCACAAGTCTTTTTGCTGTTTGCTGTCACTTTTCTTGGGTCGTCGTCCAAATGTCATCTCTTCAAAGAACCTTTCCCTGACCACTCTACCTAAACTGGTAGCTGCTATCTCAGGGTCATTGCCTAGCTTTGTTTTTCTTGATAGCACTTACTTTCTGACATTATACTTGCATTTATTTGTTTTTTGCTTGGCTTAAATACAAAAGCTCTGTGAAGGATATATTCCCACAGCCTACAATATCTGGCATGTTGTAGACTTCAGTATTTCTCTATGATTGAATGAATGAATGAATGTAACATAAGAATTCTTAAATGCATAAGGTAACTTTTGGCCTGCTTAATTAAAATTATCCTAGATAAAACATGGCTTTTGTTATATCCTTAAAGACTGAAACTTCTTTGGAATCAGATCTTTGGTACTTTACACCAAACTTTAAAAGTAAATGAGGGACCATTAAAAGAAAACACTGATTTTTTTTATATACAGGGTGCGGCAAAAGTAGGTTAACAGTTATAGTACAAATAAATAATTAATAAGTAATATAAGAATAAATTTTGTTTCGCACACTCAAAACTTTAGCTACTTTTGCCCCACTCTGTATGTTTTATAGGCCTATTATAGACCACAAATGATTTTTCAAAGGTTCTTAGTTTAAGTTATAGCACACATTGCCACAGGCTGAAGTGTGTTCAGTCTTGATGAAGTAATTTGAAAAAATTATATCTTCCACAACAAAGATGTGTTTATGCTCCAACATGTAAAGCTTTTTTTCCTAAACTTTTCTGGGGGAATTTTAAACCTTAAAGATTTAAAGAAAGGTAAAGGAACATTCAAATACCCTTTACCTAGATTTCACCAATTATTAACTTTTTGCTAAATTTGTTAGCTATTTCTCTCTCTCACCCCCTCCTTCTCTCTTTCTCTCCCATTACATCTTTGTCTATCTCTCTACACACACAGAGATAGATACATATACATACACACTGCAATTTTGCTAAACCATTTGAAAGTAAGTTGGAAACATCATGACAGTTCACTTCTAAATATCAGTCAGCATGTATTTCCTAAAAGCAAGGATCTTTTCCTACATTACCACAGCACTGTTGTCACACCCAGTGAAATTAACATTGATAAAATAATATTATCTAATATGCAGTTCATACTCAAATTTCCCCAGTGTCAGAAAATGTTCTTTGTAGATTTATTTTTCCAGTCAAGGATCACTCGTTTTATTTTCTTGTGATGGTTCTGTAGTCTCCTTTAGTCTAAAACGGCCCCTGTCCATTCCCTCCTCCTCCCCATTAGTATCTTTCATGACACTGACAGTATTTGAGGAATTCAGGCTGACAGTCTCAATTTGTTTTCTCATGGTTAGACTCAGGTTAAACATTATTTTGGCAAGAAAAAATGCATAGGTACGTAGTCAGCTTTTAATGCTTAAAGAAACTTAGAATGAAAAGTAAAAAGCACTTTTTTCCCTCTTTGTTTCTACAGGATTCTGAACACAAACAGTTTGCTCTGTGACTGCCATTTGAAGTGGCTGCTTCAGTGGCTCGTTGATAATAACTTTCAACATTCCGTGAATGCAACTTGTGCACACCCCGAGTGGCTAGCAGGGCAGAGCATCCTGAATGTGGATCTGAAGGATTTTGTCTGTGGTTCGTATTTTTGTCTTTTAAATTTTCTATATTACACACTTATATCTTAACAATAGAATTTTTTATAAAGATGGTTATAGGATTAAGAACTTGTCTTGAAATTTTAATATATGTTTTTCTTTTATTCCCATTAACTGCTAATGCTTAGGAAGTACATTCTAGGCATAAGTGTCAGTAAGGGATAGTGGGAAGAGTGCTAAACCCTGAAGTTTGAAAACCTGGGTTCTGGTCCAGGCTCTGTTACTGACTTACATGTCTCTGAGCAAGTCATTTGACCTTTTGGGCCTCATTCTTCCATCTTTAAACGAGGCATTGGATTCTAGCTCTATAGTCTCTTTTAATCTTAATATGCCATCTTGTAAACAAAACACAATTTTACATTATTTGTTTTAAAATTGAATTTGTAGAAGCAAAAATAAACAACTGACTTGTCTCCTGCCCTATTATTTTCCCTTAGATGATTTTCTCAAGCCACAGATAAGAAGACATCCTGAAACCACAGTTGCTCTCAGAGGTGTGAACGTGACTCTGACGTGCGCTGCAGTGAGCAGCAGTGATTCACCCATGTCTACTGTGTGGCGCAAAGACAGTGAAATCCTGTATGATGCTGACGTTGAGAATTTTGTTCGTTTTCAACAGCAAGCTGGAGAAGCTCTGGAATATACTAGTGTCTTACATCTTTTCAATGTGAATTTCACAGATGAAGGAAAATATCAGTGCATCGTTACTAATCACTTTGGTTCTAATTATTCTTATAAAGCCAAACTGACTGTGAATGGTAAGGAATTATGTACCCTAATAGTTTTCTGTAGTTGGGAGGATTTTCCACATTCCATTTTGAACCATTTGACTCAAGAAAATTAGGCGAAACCTGACATTTGAGGAGGATCTTACTGTTTCTGTCTTTAGGATTGTGATCATATATAGACTGGATTGTCAGTTTGTCCATTTCCTATCCCTAATTGGTCATTGGTTGAGGGGTAAATGTGAATTCCATGTCCCCAGGAGAGAAGCTGTTTTCACTGTTATTTATGCTTTTGAAAAAAATTCTTTTGAAATTCTCCATTTTCTTTCCAGACCATAATTCTTTTCTGAGAACTATGAAATTTATTCCTGGCATTGTTCACAGCGCCTTTCAATAGCAGAGTATTCAGCACATTTCTAGGTCCAATGATCATCATCATTGTCTTAATGTAGTCACATACAACCATTGTTGAAATTAATGCTGTCTTCATTGTGGCTATAAAAAACTTCTCCAAAACAGCTTGATCTATTTATTGCCCATTAAATTGAATAACTACAACATTTTAGACTGTGCACTCAAAGATATACTTACGTTTTGCTTGTGTGTTGTTTTATGAGATTTTTGAAGGCATAATTTTTTTTTATCATACAGTTCCTTTGACAGCACTGTAGAGGTTAGTGTGAGAAGCACTGTTTAGTCTCTTAAGTAAGGAAGTCAGTAAATACCAGGTTCTCAAATACAGAGTTCAGAAAGGTTTGTGGCCATCTGCTTTCCCTGTCCCCTGATGGGGTCAGGGAGGTGTGTCATGTACTCTAGAAGATGAGTCGTCACTGTGCTGCAGATATTGCAGGTTGAGAGAAAAGATGGCCTCTGAAGTTGCATTTACTGTAGGTCCAGAGAGCATGTCTCTCTGAGAAATGCAGCATGGTGACAGTTGTCATTTGGCCTAACAGGTTCTCCCTGTTGGTGTGTTTCCCTCACCCACTTTTTCTTGGTGATCTTTCTTGGAACAGAGATGCCTTCATTTCTGAAAACCCCAATGGATCTAACTATTCGCACCGGTGCCATGGCCAGATTAGAATGTGCTGCAGAAGGGCACCCTGCACCTCAGATTTCCTGGCAGAAAGATGGCGGGACTGACTTTCCTGCAGCCCGAGAAAGACGAATGCATGTCATGCCCGAGGATGATGTCTTCTTCATCGCAAACGTGAAGATAGAAGACATGGGGATCTACAGCTGCATGGCACAAAACATAGCAGGAGGCCTCTCAGCAAATGCCTCACTCACAGTGTTAGGTATGTTTATTGCCGTGGGTCCCAGCTTTTGTAGGAGCCTTTTTATTAGGGACCTAATCTCGGTCTTAATGACAAGAAAAGTCTGATATTTCAGCTGTGATCCTTACATCTGATCACCTTGTTTTGTCAGTTTATGCAGAGTTATGTCAGCGTAGGGCCGTGGTCGGCAAACCGCGGCTCGCGAGCCACATGCGGCTCTTTGGCCCCTTGAGTGTGGCCACGAAGTTTCAATTGCACTGTACGTGCGTCCCCGCACGTGGTATTTTGTGGAAGAGCCACACTCAAGGGGCCGCAGTTTGCCGACCACTGGCCTAGGGTATTAGTGGATCAGGTAGCTGAAATCTGGGGGAATGCTGAGGGCGGATTTAGAGAGGTTTACCACATGAAATGAAAATTCAAGGCCCTAAGTGTATCCTATTATATCTCCCTCTGTAAGGTGCCTGCTTCATACACATGAGTTTCAGTTATTTTATAGGGAACTTGAGACAGTTTAACTGTTTTCCCTCCCTGTCATTTAAAATTTTTTTAAATACAGACAGAATGACCTGTCCTCTAGTTAGATTTCCCGTTTTCCATCCAGTGTGCTCCTTTTAATTTTATGCTCTGTAAAATGTCTTTCCCCTAAAGATTTCTCCTGACAGGCCTGTTTCTTCTTATGACAATGCTTTTCTTCATGGACTTTACTCCCCGGGAAATTCTATTTTTAGTTCTCTATTCCCTTAGATGTTACGGTTTTTAAAAGTTTATTGGTTTGTGTTATTTACTTGTATAATAAAAAAATAAGTTTATTGTGTTTAAAAACATTAGCTACACAGAAAATTAGAATAAAGGAGGGAAAGTCACTCCAACAGTTGTTAAAGATTTTGTCATATTCTGGACTTTTTTTAAAACTCATTTTTATGTAGTTATATATACCTGCTTTTTTCCACTTAATATTTATCACAGGGTTACCCTGTTATTGGTCTTCATAGAATATCACGTTGCTGTGTACTGTAATTTAATCATTTTCCTGCTAGGTTTTTAGATTTTTCCCTTTATTTTTAAAATTACAACTAATTTTATAATAAATATCTTTGTGTAGAAATTTTTGAATTCCTTAGCTTAGGATAGCTTGCCCAAGGTGGAATTACTGAGATAAGATTTAGATTTTTTTGAGACTTTTGCTTTTCTGAAATACTAACTTGTAATCCTTCCATGAGTATATGAAATTGCCTATTTCATTTTCACCTCATTAATCCAATAGGATTTAAGGAATAAAATTGCTTAATATGATTTTTATATAATCTCTCTGTTAGAGACGCCCTCATTTATTAGACCCCTGGAGGACAAGACAGTAACCCGAGGTGAAACTGCAGTATTACAGTGCATAGCTGGAGGGAGTCCTGCCCCTCGCCTCAATTGGACCAAAGATGATGGACCACTGCTGGTGACAGAACGGCACTTCTTTGCTGCAGCCAACCAGCTTCTCATCATTGTAGATGCTGGGCTAGAAGATGCTGGGAAATATACCTGCATTATGTCTAACACTCTTGGAACAGAACGTGGTCACATTTACCTAAATGTCATCTCATCCCCCAATTGTGACTCTTCCCAGAGTAGCATTGGGCATGAAGACGATGGCTGGACCACAGTTGGCATTGTCATCATCGTTGTGGTCTGCTGTGTTGTGGGCACCTCTTTGATCTGGGTCATTGTTATTTACCACATGAGAAGGAAAAATGAAGACTACAGTATTACGAACACAGGTGAGTGGCACCAGTTGACACCTTTGGCTTGTACTTGAATCAGGAATGTAGTATAGTATTTACTGTAAAATATAAAAATTGGGGAACTTTGTTACTTTATACTAGTATGTGGTAAAAGGTAGAGTTTTTCTGTTAAAATATCCAATTTCCTTGATATAACAGAACCTCTCTAATAAATAGTTTTAAGAATTTGTGGACACTCCCTTAAAAGTTTACTCTCCTTTTTCTAATGCCTACAGCTCATTTTCATTGTAGTTTCTCTGTGGGGAAGAGGAGCCCTTATGACTTACAGATAAGATTTCCGACTTTAGGTTTTGTTTCTCTTGGTAATAATACTATTACAATGAAGCTTTGAGAAGAAGTCTAGTGAGATGATTTTAGGGGAAATTCTAGTGAGAAATGATTTTAGGGGAAATTTTAAGTTCCTAGGTATACATAAAACATTTTCCTGGCCAATAGAATCCAAGTGGAACACATTTATACAGTGGTCTGAGCATTGGCTTAAATTGCCTAACTTTATTTGTGAGTTACATACAGATTTCTCTTTTGCAGAGGAGCTTAACCTGCCTGCAGACATTCCCAGCTACTTGTCTTCCCAAGGAACTCTGTCTGAGCCACAGGAAGGCTACAGCAACTCTGAGGCAGGCAGTCATCAGCAGCTCATGCCTCCTGCCAATGGATATTTACACAAAGGCACTGATGGTAAGGACTCTTCATTATGCTTACATTGCAGCCCTACCCGCTTGAGTTTATTTTTTAGTGTCTAGTTTTGCCCTTTAACCTGAAGCAGTATTTTAAAAGAGATACTCAAAACATTTGGCCCCATGCAAAATAGGATAAAAATTGACTAAAGTCTTAAACAGAGAAGAAAGTCACCTGACGTAGGAGAAACACATCCTAACGGGATTGAGAGTACTACCCAGCACAGTCTCCCACACCAGTGTTACTATGGGAAGGAGAAGCTCTGGAAATGTTTTTTCGGTGTCTTTTATCTGATTTCAGGCGTGAACATCCTTCAGACCATGTTCAGGGGAGGTTTGTTTCTCCTGCTGATAGGTATATAGTCACTGAAGTTTATTTATTTATTTATTTATTTAAATATATTTTTTATTGATTTTTTACAGAGAGGAAGGGAGAGAGATAGAGAGTTAGAAACATCGATGAGAGAGAAACATCGATCAGCTGCCTCCTGCACATCTCCTACTGGAGATATGCCCACAACCAAGGCACATGCCCTTGACCGGAATCGAACCTGGGACCCTTCAGTCCGAAGGCCGACGCTCTATCCACTGAGCCAAACCGGTTTCGGCTAGTCACTGAAGTTTAAACGGTGATGATGTTTTTCAGCATATGTCAGAGAAATGAAATGTTCCCTAATTGAACCCACCTTCTCAACATAGCTATTCTTCCCATTCCGTCCTTCCCACAGGAAGGTGAATGAAGGGATAGAATCGGGTTTGATTCCTAGTCCCTCTTTCCAGCTCTGTGGCCATGAACAAGTTAACATCTGAGCTTTAATTTCCTCGTAGCTAAAATAAACTATTTTATAAAGCACTTTCCTCGAGTTTTAGCAGATTCTTTCAACAAATCTGTATAGTACTTCAAGTCCTATACAAATGAAAGGTCTATTTCATTTCTAGAGATTTTTTATGCTGGGTGTTGACAGAACTTCTCTATGTAATTGACAAGTTGGATTTTTTGGTTCTCCATGAAAAAGGGGGTATTTTTAGCTTTTAAAAAAATACGTAAAGCCTTCACTCTGAAATTTGTGGGAAATAACACTGCTTTCTGGGTTAAACAAAGTTACATTTCGATTTCTTCCAGTTCTAAAATTTTGTTGCTTGATCGTGAATTAAGTACCTCGCGCTTTATTCCTCACTCTCTTTCATCATTCAGTTTTCAAAGCACATAACAGCCCAGGGAGCTCACTGTTACTTTTACTTCTGCCAAACACATATTTGTTGGGCAGGACTCTTGGCTTTCTCAGGGGTACTTTCCGCAGCTAGTGTTGCTTAACCTCTTGACTCATGAAAGTAATATGGGCTTTTGTGAAGTGAAGCGATCATAACTCCTTGTTCTCTGCTTCAGTTTGCTTAAGCCAAACATGTCTTGTAGCACAGTGCCAGCCTTATTTTGGCTCCCTTGATTTGAGCATGACCTTATCCAGGCTGGACAAAGATGGCTTAGTCAAGAGCACGAGCTGGAGCCAGAGTGCTGAGTCCAGATTTCAACTCCTCACTCTGGCAGTATGCTTGGGCCAATTACTTAACTTCCCTGTGTTGTAGTTATTCCATCTGGAAGATGGGGGAAATAATAGTACCTACCTTACAGGGATGTTGTGAGGATTACACAGTTAATTTACAGAAGACCTCCGAACTTCACCTGGTCTATAGAGTAAGTGTGGAATAATTGCCAGCTATGATGATAATGACGGCAACTGTTGGAGAAAACTGATGGTGGTAAAGCTGGTTCCTTAACTGAAGGCTGTTTGGCGTCTATCCCCTGTTGACCTAGGTGGCTCTGGAACCCGGGTTATCTGCTCAGATTGTTACGACAATGCCAACATCTACTCCAGGACGCGAGAATACTGTCCGTACACCTACATTGCTGAGGAGGATGTTCTAGATCAGACACTGTCCAGCCTCATGGTCCAGATGCCCAAAGAGACTTATCTGGCACATCCTTCCCAAGATGCCACAACGCTGGAGAGCCTGGTATTACCAGCAGATAGAGAGACGTCTGCCTTTCCCACCAACCACGAGAGGGTGAATGAGAAGACACTCGCCTCCACACAGATGAGCAGTGGTAAAGGGCACAGTGTTTTTTTGTTCATTTTGTTTTCACTTTCACCTACTTGATTTTTTTCTGTCATGTAGTTAGCACTCTTATTTGACAGGAAGCAGCAGTCCAGTTGGTGTAATGGAGTCATTAGCTGCTATTACATGGTATGAACTAGAGCAAGAGATTTTTAGAGACTAGAGTTACAGAGAAGTCTGTATCTTTTGGATGAAAATAGCTTTTGTGGAAATAGCAAGACCACGCCTCTAAAAATTCAGAAGCCATATAGCAACAGCTTTTAAAAAGTTTCACATAGGTGTTACTTTTCTCCTTTCATCTTAAATGATGGAGATCTGAAGTGCTAAGGATATAATTTGATGAAGGTTTTTACTGCAAAAACTTTTAAGTGCTTTATTTGGTTGCTGCACTATCAGGTAAGTATTGAATGCCAGCATCACTTGGCAGGTGTTTGCTTTTGTCTGTGAGGTATGATGATCAGGGCCATCAGTGGGAAAGCAGTGAACCAGTGAACCAGAGTCTAGTTTAACTGGACCCCAGCTTATTTGTATGCATATAAAGCTTGAGAAACCCTGCTGGCGTTTACTCTTCACGTGGGTTTTTTAAAAATTTTATTTCTGAGCATTTGTTTCCAGAATATTTGAAAAAGCTTTTTCCAAAATGCATCCCCATGAAGTTAACATAACTTTCAGTAAATGATCTTTGGGGAGAGAGCTTACCTTGCAGTAAATAAGGAGAATGAGAAATGCACACTTTTGAACTCAGAGTACGAACAATCTGATTTAAAATCGCTGCTTTTGGTTATCTTATTGTTGGAATTATTAGAATGCTAGAAGCTAGAGGGAAATCGTTTATTTTTAAGATAGTTTTTTAAAACATAGGCATTTAATTGTTATTTAAAAACATACAGGGTGGGGCAAAAGTAGGCTTACAGTTGTTCCTAATGAAAGTAATACAATAATTAATAAATAATAAAACAAGAATAAATTCTGGGTTTCATGTACTCACAACTGTAAGCCTACTTTTGCCCCACCTGGTATGGCTTCTCTGAATTTTTATTACGCATTCCATTACAGTGTGAATACTATTAGTCCCTTAGTCTGTTTCCATGTGTCTAAAGAGTTTTATTCTCAAATTTTGTAGCAGCAGAATCATTAACAAGAGGCAAAAGTAGGAGACATATCGCATGGATTCAGCAAATAATTGGTTAAGTTTGAGTAGAAGGGTTTGCATGACCATAGTTCCAGTTTTCGTCTTGTTTCTTTTTTTAGTGTTGCTAAGAAGATGGCAAGTATATATTTGATCTCAGCATCCTTATACAGGAATATTGGGTATCTTTATTTCTTTGAGGATTTGGGTAAAAGAAAATTAAGTTTTAGGAAATTAATTTTGAACTTGTATTTGCCACTGACGATTCTTGTCTTTGATTCTCAGAAATATTGCAGCGGCCTCTGTGGAACGTGAGTGGAGAACTGGGCCTGCCTCCCGCTCCCTTTTCCCAGCAGCCCGGCCCTGCGTCACCACAGCCCCATCAGCACGAGGGCCTGGCGGAGAGTGGTGCCGCTTGCTCCGCTTCCCCCACGCCCTGTCACAGGTTGCACGACCACGCTTTTGATTTTAGTAGGACTCGGAACATTCAAGAGGGAAGCGAGGGCACATGAAATATTCTAGGATGCAATCTGGGCAAAGACCCAAATTCATTAATTTTGTATTTACTACCTCAGAGTTCAGAAGAAACCCCAAAGTCAGCATTTGCTTCACTCTTTGTCTACAATTACATTTGACCACACCAAGGTGGGCTAGGCATTTGTTTGGGCTTACACCTGACAAAGAAAAGATAATGGCTGACAGACCTGGGTACATGTACTAAACAGTGTGCCGCAGGGGCAGAGGACGGTACAGGACAGATGTGCTTCCTGAGGGTCCGGGGCAGTGTGCCCGGGTGCATTGCATATTAGGAAGAGTCTCATTGCTGCTTACCATGCTGATTGTCTCAACCCGCAGAATGATTCTGAGAAAACAGAATCTATTTTGCCTTCCAAAGAACAAAAATAACTTTGGTCCTTGCTTGGACGTGTTCGGGGATTTGTCAGTGGTTTTAGCAAGTTTTAGCGAGCCAGTCGTTGAGGCTTTGATATTCAAAGTCTTTGGCAAGTATCCCAGGCTTGACCAGCTGTTACCAGGTCAAGGAGTTTTATATTCATGTGAATCATTTCTTTTTTCCCTTGGGGGGCGGGGGAGAAGGGGATCCCTATCACCCTGGAATCTCATTGTAAATATATGTGCATTTATAAATAATTTTTTGTATTCATTGACCATAAGTGTTGGCTGCAATGTAAATATTTTTGATATGCCAAAATTATATATGACATCTAGTTATAATGTTGACAGCAGCTTCTGAGACCACAGACAGATTTTGTATATCTTGGTTTAGTGATTTTAAAGGCTGTTTAAAGTTTTAAAAATGTATTTGTTATGAAGTCTATGTATAGAGGCAGGGTACCCAGTGATTGGGTGCACACAAACACAGTCTTGGTGTAATTAACCACTTACTTCGCACCTAAAGGTTCATACAGCTACTCATTTGCCACCTGTTTACAAGTGCCAGACACTATTACCTTTCTAGGGTAGAAAGGCTCTTTGAAAACACTAGCAGTCCTGTCATCGCCATATGTACATAAATAAAGGAAAACTCGTTTGGGGAATATCTTCTTTCAACAAAGGATTTAGTTGACGAGGAAACCAAAGATTGTTTCTTTTCTGTTTGTTTTTTTATGTCTCTTCTACCAATGCACAGTGCATCTTAAGAAGGGAAAAGGGCTTTTGGAAGTAGAAGGACATGCGGAAATGTTTACACTATAAAGCTTTGGAGTGGTCCTTGTTTAGTACAAGTGATTATTTAAGCCAAAAAGTTTTCCTGAATTTCTGATAGCGTTACATAAACAAAGGACTTAACACTAATGGAATGGAATGGACTGAAGTTCTTTGTGCTTTCAGATTTCCTTACATAGGCAGGCAGGCGGTCAGACTCTGTCCTCTTCATCTTGTAAGTGCTAGCTAGCTATGTACTACACAACCTGTCACTTCAGTGAAAATAAGTCATTGTGCATTTCAGGGGTTCTAAACTCACATAATTTCTTAGCTTTTTGCTAGAATTTCATGCTTGTTTTCAATCCTAAATCTCCCATAGGCAGCAGCACCTCTTGAGCTGTTTCGTACCATTATGCCTTTCTCTTTTTCCTTTTTAAACTATCAGCCTTTCTTCATTTTCACTTTGAACTTCTTAAATATCTCCCCCCCGCCACCCTTCAATTTGTGATCCCTCTTCCTGCTTACTAGGTTGTAGTATAATTTGTACTGACTTAGAATCAAGAGACCTGATTGCATTCCCTGCCCTGTACTTACTAGTTGTGTAATCAGGGCCCAGTCCCTTTACATCTCAGCCTGTTTATGAAATGAGGGCGCTTTACGGATGCTCTGAAGCCCTTTCCAGCTGTAACATTCTATGAACCTGTGATCCCTCCAGGAACCAAGGAGGGTTATGCTACTCTAATAAAAAGCTGCTTTCATGAGATGTTTGTTAAGTAGAACAAGAGCGATGCTGCTTACTCTGACTTGAGCCAGACTTACTTCCTCTATAGCAGGAGAAATGGTATAAGCTACACTCCTGGGAAGAAATATTCTGCTTCTAAACAGTGTCAGTAAACAAGGACACTGGACTGCATTGACAAGCACCAGTGCGCTCTAGCACAGCAGGTCTGAGCGCTGGTGTTGGAATACTCCACAGAATCTGAATCAGTTGGAGGATGTGCCACCGCTAATTTGTAACTAGTTTGTGACCTTTCTGCTGTGTTCAAGGTTATCCCAATAATGATAGTACTCTTTCTCATATTCTGATAGACTTTCTTGAGTGAAAAAGGTGGAGATAGAGCTAGACTGCAAGTGAGCATTGGCTGTCATGTGTGAGAGGACAAAATAGGCTGGACCAGTGCCCTAGGAAACATGGCTACATGGTGCTGCCGTGGTGTTGGCAGTGGCCGTTCTCTGCAGTATCCGTCTGTCTCCTGATGGCCAGGGATTCCGTTTTGTCAACTCTCAGATATCCCTAGCTTGTCTACTGGTACATAACTAAAAAACTTACCTAAATACTAGTCAGGAATTTGTTTAAATGTGAATAGCCTACCCCTGGTCTTTAAAGAAGATAATGAATTTAATAAATTCTAATCTTAGGAGGAATACCCGGAACTTTTCATTATTGCATCTGTTCTTGACCAAGCAGCATTTAACTCTCTACTATAACCCGGATTAGTGGCTCAGCAGTGTTTCTTTCCAGCATCGTAATGTCTGCCTGTTGCCAATTTAACAAGGGATGTGGCTGACCCAGGCAAACGAAAATGCTGGGACCCAATTACCACTTCTTCTCAGGAGCGATGCATAAATCCTCTCATGTGTTGGTACTCCTCAGACTGATTCTTCAGGCTTGCCTGGAAGAACTAGCCTTGTCCTTGAACTCTAGCCTCACTGGCACAGGCTCCACACCTAAGCCATTGGCTTTCTGTCCTTGGCAGCTTCTGAAGTGCTTTCCCTAGAAGGCACAGTACTCCGAGGACCCAGCCACATGCACTTCCCTCCAGGTGCCATCTCAGAATGCTTAGGATGCATGTTTCTCTGTAAGGTAACTTTCATGTTTAAAAACAGTTGCCTTCACATTACCCATTTGGAGGTTGTAAAAGAAACACTAAGTGTTAAGCAACTTAGACTGAGCCATTTTCCTAAGAAAAGGGAGATATGATAAAAGTCTTTAATTACTTTAAATGGTTGTCCTATGAGATTCTCTGTTTTGATTCCAGAGGACCTGGGTCATATCAGTGGGGCAGCAGCTACAGGAGGTGCAGAATACACTGGCCAGTAATCTATAATAATAAAAGTGTAATATGCTAATGAGACCTGACAGCCGAAGGACCTTCTGGATGAAGCCAGGGCTGCGAGGGCCAAGCCCCTTGCACGAATTTCGTGCATCAGGCCTCTAGTTCTATATAAGCTCACTTGCTAACCTAACTGTTAGATTTATCTGACAATTGGAATAATCAGCCTTTGGGGGAAAAGTACACACGGAAGCTGAATAATCATTTGCTAATAACTTTGAGGAAATTTCTGCCTTGAGATGGAATATGGGCAAGATGACTGTCATTTTATCATTGGAAATCTCCAGAAAAACCGTGCCCTTCAGAATCCTTTATATAAAGTATAGAGCACTTAAGAATTTTTTTTAAACTAAAGAATTTTGTGTTTTGGCCTATTCTGTGTTAATGGCTGAAAACATGAAAGTCTGGGCTTATTCTGAGGAAATCTGTAACTAGTAATTAACACAGACAGCACTACCATAATAAAAAGTGTAAAGCCTATCATGTATTATATCCCTCCCTTTTACTCTTTATTTAATTTTGATCCCTATTCTTATCAGTGGGCTCCATATAGAATGGGGTTGGAATTGTAGTGTTTAATTTTATACTGAGTATTTCACTCAAGTGTGTGGTGGCCTGTTCTAATCACTTGACTATCCACAGAAATGCCAAGAGGGTAATGGAGCTACAGAGGTAAATTTGCTGTCATTTTATGCTACGTCTTCCATTTCATATTTTACTTCTTGATGCAGATGACAGGCAATTGTGAAACAGTTGAGCTAAGGTTTTTTGGCAATCTGCAAGGAATGTTTCATTTTTCTATTACATGGTCCCTTTCCAGTTCCGTTGGGCAGATGTTTCCCCCTCCTGCTCTTCTAACCTTTTTGGGGAGTACAAGCTACACCAACATCAGTCAGCTTTCATTTTCTTTCTGTTTTGGACACTGCCTTGTTTGTTGCAAAAATAACAAGTTCTGAATTGAGAGATCTATTATAAGCTGCTCTTATCAAAACAACACCTGCAAGCCCATGAGTCATCTGAAGGTTTTATGGGTACTAAAGGGTGTGTGTGTGTGTGTGTGTGTGTGTGTGTGTGTGTGTGTGTGTGTGTGTTTTAAGAGTAATATTTGGACCTGTTCCCTCAAGTTTGTATTGTTTATCAGTCCTAATAATCTTCACCAACGGGTGGGGTGAAGGTGAAAAACAGGTGTAAGGAGTATAGTTATCAGCTGTAACTGTCTTGAAAGAGAAATTGGTCATCATGTGGTCAACTGCTCTTAGAATTTTCCTTAGCTACTGGAAGTGGCCTCTTGATCCGTAGACTATTTCTATGTTCCCACTATGCTACCCCTGTGTTTCCCCCACCCCCATCAGAGGATGTCAGTCTGAGCAGCCCTGGTACTAGATGTCCCTGAGGAGAGTTGTAAGCCAAGTTGTTCAGTGTGGCCCTTTCCTCGTATCTATTTATATTTTCTCACACATGAGAATGTATATTTTATAAAGCATGTGTTTGTCTACTTGTTTGTCTACTGTGATATGTCTTCAATAAAGCTAAACTACATTATGATTTTCTGGTCTTTTCTTGCCTCAAGTATAGGACGAAATGGTGCATTATGCTTTATGATTCCCAAGCACAGCTTCTTGCCCCTTCCTTTGTCACGTAGTCTTTGTTACGGCCTGACGTGTGTGCCCCCAGGAAGAAGGGAGAGTTTAGAGCCCATACCTGCATTTGCACAGAGGACAGTGAGTAGACAGCCATCTGCAGGCCAGCAAGAGAGGCCTCAGAAAAACCTGCCGACATTACCGTGGACTTGAGCATCCGGAAATGTGAAAAAGTAACCCCCTGTTGTCTACGCCCCAGTCTATGAGGTTTTGTTACTGCAGCCTGAGCAAGTAATACAATCTTCCGATAACCGAGCCACGTTGGTAGTTTTCTTATACCCCAGGCTGTGGGATTTGCCTAAGGTCAGAGGCTCCAAAGCCCATGCTCTTTGGACTGAGTCATACGTCTTCTGGCCCCAGCCGGAGCCTTTTATACTAAAAGCACTGCAGAGATGAACACATTGGCTGGTGTGCTTGCAGTTCCGACACTGCACAGCCCCAGTTGCACAGAAGTTTAAACGAAAGGCGGCCGCAGCACTGAACGATGTTGCCCAGAAAGCAAGAAGCTAACGTGCGCCTGCAGCATAAGTGCCTGGAGGTTGAGTGCATCTGGGAACAAAGGGGCAAGGTGTTTGGAGCAAGTGCTTTTAAGCTCCTATTTTGTTCTCTTCCAAGGAGAAAACAGGTTTTTAAATCAATAAGTAGAATCCCATATGTGGAATCACTGGCTATTCTGAGTTCTTTGGATCAAGTCGTTTAATTTTGTGTCCTTTTAAAATCCTCCATCAAGGCCAATGTGAATTCCTCTGTCTCAAATACAATGGGCATGTGGTTGAGGTCGGCCGTGATGGAGCCTAGCTTGAATTATTTATTCTGGTCAAGCTCCAGAGACAAGTGCTCGGGTCTGTTCCAGCCCAGAAACAGTGCAGAGCACTAGGATCATCGTCAGCTGAATTCCTGCTGCTTCCAGGCCCTGCTCATGCATGTAACCTCCCTGCTCATGCATGTAACCTGGGGTGAGTGCTTCAGGGACCATCCAGACACACTCTTACTGAGATGGAGCTCACAGCTAAGATTCGAGTGCAGGGTGGAGAACTTGACATGGAGAAGTACAGACTCACCGTAAATTGCGGATTTGGGGGAAGGCAGCATCCTGCTGGCACGAGTTTTGCCTCCAGGGCCCCACTCCTCCATAGGCACCAGCTTTTTCTCTTTCCTTTTCTAGTCGCCTGCCCCACCTGCCAAGTGTGTGCCAGTCCCCGAGGGTCCTTGAGAACAAAAGCCTTTGGTTCCTAGGGAGGTAAGAAGTGTGAAGACTCCCTCCTGTCTCCCCATTGAAGGTCTCTGTGGCCCATGTTCCTTCCTCTGCACAGCTTTCATGTAGAGGAGGCCCAAGAGCTGGCTGGCTCATTACTTTTCTCCCTCCTTTTCCTCCTTTCCTTTACAAAAGGGCTTCCATTTTACAGAGATGACTGGTTCATTTTGCCCAGAAGTCCTTTCTTGCATCTAATTTAAGTCCTAGCAGATGCAAGACTTGTTAGTGAAATGGTTACCGAGGGAGGTGGAAGAATGTGAGAATGTGTAGAATTTTTCCAGTAGCTCTGGAAGGCAGGGTGTGCCTTTTAGAATACCTTTGGTTTAGAAAACAAACCTGTTTTGTCCCCACTAAACAGTCCTGTTTACTTCCTTATTGCTGTCCTTCCTCCTTTCCTACCCTCCCCC